>NW_026000080.1:2631749-2634217 GCF_001458135.2 Marmota marmota marmota | reverse complement strand
GAGGAGGAGGAGGAGGAGGAGGAGGAAGAGGAGGAGGAGGAGGAGAAGAGGAGAGAGAGAGATTGAATCAATAGATCTCACTTGCCCCCAAATAATTCTACATGGTTTCCAACTTTTGAAGAAATACAAAAATCTTTCCAAATAAATTAGTTTTTAAAGCATGTATGTTAGAATGATTCATTAAAACTAAGAAAGAGTAGACAAAACACCAACACAGAGCTCAAGAAGGCTCATAGCAAAATTTCACATAACTGATAAAATAGACTAGTCCTGGCAAGAACTAAATAATGAGGAGAGAAAAGTCTTCACATTAGAAATCCTAAGCAATGCATAATTATTGTAACTGAGTAAAATCTATTTAACCCAATTGCTGGAATACAATTGCCAAAGAGAAAACATGTTAAATGATCTTCCTATCTTAATTGTCACTTGCTATAAATGCTTTTCCTAAATTTCCAAAGCAATTACAAATCCATAAGGGACAGAGGATTATAAAATATGATGAGCTGTACATTGGATAGCACAATTCAAACTGCAGAGGGCACACCAAGTCCATGGAGGATTCGGGCAGGCATAGGAAGCCACTGAGCCTACGGGGAGGTTGTGGCAATGGCAAAGGTAGGATCCAGACAACCAGTCCATTTATAGAGCAAGGCCTTAGTATCTGAGGGTTAGAAAGCAAAAATACTACCACTGCCACCATTCGCCCCGCTGACTAGGCAGGTGGAGGAAGAGTTGAGCAGGATTTCAAGGTCTTGGCCAAGAAGAGAATGGTGTGATATTATTGTCACTGTTATGTGTTATTTTATCTGATAATTATAATAGTCACAATTACTGGGTTTTTACTAAGTTCCGGGCACTAAATGCTTCACATCCAGGTCCTCCTCTAATATTTGAGGGTTGTGGAGCAGAGAACCAGATACCATGTGTCTAAATATTCAATCATTAAAATCAGGCCAACAAGTGGTTAAAGTGTGTATTTCCTATCTTCACAAGTGCACCTTCATAAAGACCTGGAAGATCAAGTTCAAATTTAAATTTCCCAGAAACTTCTCAGTGTCATATTGGAACATAACAGCTCAGGAAGATTGGCTGGAACGTATCCCCTCTTATTCATAGTTTCTCCACTTCAAAGTGAAAATCTCAAAGTGCCTCCTGCACATGAATGTGGCTCCCTTCAGTCCACACACCACACCAACAGCTGCCCTTTGGCCATCTTTCTAGCCCAGTGGTATGCACACCTTATAGATTATCTGCCCCAGGGAGAACTGACCTTAGTGCCAAAGTCAGTTCTGGTTCATGAAGACTGTGGAAGGAGGATGGTAACAGTTACCTGTCAGGGAATTTTAGTTCAGGTCTGAAAAATACATTCTAGAAATTGGAGAGCACTCCAGATGGACATAACTCCCTGGCTATGTGAACTTGAAAGAGGACAATACCAGCAAGGTACTTTGGAGGACCCTGTGCAAAGTGAAAATGCATGACCTTTTGTTCAAAGAGCAGGAAAAAAGTGTCAAAAAGCTACCATAATATAAAACTTTTTACTTTCTTCCACAGTGCATCTCAGTTTGTCATGGTATTTTTATTTGTCATTTAATGTCTTTCAAAGTAAAGAAAAATTATAATTTTAAAGAATTCATATGAATTTCACCATTCATCTTTATGTTATGTGTTATGGTTTGGATGAGAGGTGTCCCCCAAAAGCTCAATGCAAGAAAGTTCATAGGAGAAATGATCAGATTAAGAGAGTCTTAACCCACCCAGTGAATTGATCCTTTTATGGGAATAACTGAGAAATAACTCAGTGGCTGGAGGAGGTGGGACATTAGGGATGTGCCTTTGGGGTATATATTTGTACTGGCAAGTAGAAACACTCTCTCTCTCTCTCTCTCTCTCTCTGCTCTCTGATCATCATGTGAGCTGCTTCCCTCTGCCACACTCTTCTGCCATACTCTTCTGCCATGATGTTTTGCCTCATCTAGAGCCGTGAGGAATGGAGCCAGTTATCTATGGACTAAGACCTCTGAAACCATGAGCCCTCAAATAAACTTTTCCTCCTCTATAATTGTTCTGGTCAGGTCTTTTTTTTTAAGTTTTAGGAAATTTTTTTTTTTATTGGTTGTTCAAAAAATTACAAAGCTCATGACATATCATCTTTCATACATTTGATTCAAGTGGGTTATGAACTCCCATTTTTACCCCAAATACAAATTGCAGAATCACATCGGTTACACATTCACATTTTTACATAATGCCATATTAGTGACTGTTGTATTCTGCTACCTTTCCTATCCCCTACTATCCCCGCTCCCCTCCCCTCCTATCTTCCCTCTCTACCTCCTCTGCTGTTGTTCAATTCTCTCCCTTGTTTTTCCCCCCCTTTCCCCTCACAACCTCTTATATGTAATTTTGTGTAACATTGAGGGTCTCCTTCCATTTCCATACAATTTCCCTTCTCTCTCCCTTTC
>NW_026000080.1:2544368-2629186 GCF_001458135.2 Marmota marmota marmota | reverse complement strand
TGTCCATTCCTTTGGTTTGAACCTCTATACCTTCTTCTATCCCAATGACTCTCAAGTTTGGTTTTTTTATGACATCCCATATCTCTTGGATAGATTGCTCGTGAGTTTTAAGCATCCTTTCTGTGTTGACTATATTCTTTTCAAGTTGATAAACTTTGTCTTCATTATCTGATGTTCTGACTTCTACTTGATCTAGTCTATTTGTAATATTCTCGTTTGAGTTTTTAATTTGGTTTATGGTTTCCTGCATTTCTAGGATTACTGTTTGATTTTTTTTTAAATCTCTATCTCCTGGTAGAGCTCGTTCTTTGCCATTTGAATTTGTTTATTTAATTCCTTTTCAAAATATACTTTCATTGCTTGGACTTGCTGTCTCATGTCTTCTCTAATATTCCATTCCATCTGAGTTAGGTATGCCTTGAGTTCCTTCTCTGTCCATTTTTCTGATGCCTCTAGGTCCTCCTGTAGATTGAAGTTGTCCTGCATTGTTTGTAATCCTTTTTCCCCTTGTTTTATCATGTTGTTCACGTTACTTTCCAACTCTGTTTAACTGCTGTGTTTCTGCTTTCTCCTATAAATTTGTTTTGGTTTTGTATATCTCTGTTGTCTCTCCTTTGTGGTGGGAGACTATGCCTAGAAATGTTGGGCTTTATTGTACTTTAAAGCTGATTCATTCAATTCATAAAAGGCTTCCAGATTCTGTATGCATATAGTGACTTGTTGTTTGTTCTTAGGACTTTATGTTTAGGTTAGGTGCTATGATGGTATGAGGATTAGTATGTCTTGGCTACTTTAGAAGATTGCTCTACTGAAGGGGGATACTAACAGGCAATTGGATCAGGGTTGGTAGTAGCTAGGTATTTAGGAGCCCTATAGACAGCCTCGAAACATTCACCTATTTGCATTTAGACAATTACATGTAATGGAAGATGTAATGCTTGGGATGAAAATTGGGGGGTAGGGGAAGGAAGGTGCTCTTATAAAGAAAGAAGGAGAGAGAGACAGATAGATTAGAGGAGAATGGAAAGAACAATAAAACTTGAAACGGGAAAGAAAGATAGAAGGAAAAGGGGAGAAAAGAACAAAGAGAGAAGAAAAAAAAAGAAAGAAAGAAAAAATTGAAGTCTTAGAGATCCATTTTCTTCTCTTCCAGTAGGTGGAGCTGTGCCCTCCAAGCCAAGCTTCTGCCCTCTATGTGCCGACAGCAATCCCTGTAAGGCGGCTCCTGGGAGTCTCTCAATCCTGTTAGTCCAGAGCCCTTTCACTTCTCCGGACCCTCCCCCCTTTCCTCCTGCCATCCAGCCAGCCAGGTCCTGTTCACCGGGGGCGGTTCCCCAAGGATCTGGTTACACTTGTAGCCCCACCACGTGTCTTATTTCCCGAAGGACTGAGCACTCTCTCTGTCATTCATCTAAGCCCCCGTGCTGTGGTGCGGTGATCTGGGAACCAACAGTTTAATTTTTCTGGACCCCTTTGGTGGGCACGCCCCCGGAAATTGGTGGCTAAGACCTTGGGTGTCGCCACTGGTGGTAAGGGGAGTTGGGGATCGGGAATCCCCTCTGCTTCCCTACAGACACACCCCCGGAGAGATTCCCGAGGTTTCCTGGCTGCTTGTATCTGGAGGGGGTGGGAGTCACACACCTGCTAAAGTGGATTCCGCTGGTAAGGAATTCCGTCAGCCGAACTCCGGTGACATCACCTCTCTGCTATGGCGGGCCCCAGGCTCCTTGCCGAGTGTCCGAAGGGAGGGGTGGGTCTGGTCTGTCTGGTTGGTTTTAGTTCCCGGTTCACTATTTCATGAAGGCTTGGCTAGAGACCTCTTCCTAGAGTCCCTGCGCCGCTCCTGCTGAGCTGCGCCTCGTAGGCTAGCTGGCTGCGGGCAGGCAGGCGACGGTCGCTGAGTTGCGCGGGCAGCGGCTGGCAGGTCTGGACCTCTGCGCTGCGTGGCGGAGATTCACTAGTCTGGGGCAAACTGTCACCTCCAAAAATCTTACTAATTCCCGGCCGGTCTCTTCAGTGGAATTTTGCCAGGAGTTTCTCAGCAGGTAGAATCTAAGTGTATCAATGTGTCTCTCTGACCCTGTTATTGAGGAGGTACTGAAAGTGCTGCCTCCCCGCCCGCCGCCATGTTGGATCTCTCTGGTCAGGTCTTTGAGTCGCAACAACAAAAAAGCTGACTAAAACATTATGTAAAACAGTTTAAAATGCAGATGTAAGAACACTTAAATTGTTGAATACACAACGTGTGTTTTGTAGCTAATACATTCATGTGTACTTTGTTTTGCAAGAACAATGAAAACACAGCACAAAACTGCCTCAAATATCTTCATTTCACTTTTATGTTTATATTCAAACAATGCTCTCTACCTTTGGTTTACTGGTGGTGAGGAAGGGTTGACAGGAAAGAGAAAAATGGGTTGTTCTATCTTTCTCCTTCCTTCTGTGTCTTCATTGTTTAAAGTAGTTGGCTGACAGAGGACGGTGGCGGCGGGTAACACAAATAAGAAAAGATAGAGAGAACTCCTCAGTCATTTATGTTTCTTAGAATGCCACTGCATACTTTCTGTGCTTTAAGGAAGTTCTGTTTTGAGCTGGAAGCATGGCTTCTCTAGCTGGCAGGGAGCCTGCTTTCCCCATCCAGGACTGATATGCTTGCCTGTACTCACTCCAGGTCTCTCTGAACTCCCATGCATTGAGGGCTTACCTGAATTCTGTGCACATGCAGCATCTGAACCTACATACAAATGACACAACAAGGAACCGCAAACACGTAAACACGTAGCTCTAATTATGCCACGAGGCTTCCCTTATAAACTGAAAGTTCAGCAATTAAGTTATTAAAAATTTCCAGACAACTACAGCAAAACATTAAAACAAGCATAGGATCCTTCTGAGTACAGGGTGATTCATGAGTGCCCAGTTATGATGTCCAGGTAGCCAGACCTGGGAGAGTCATAGCCAGCAAAGGGTCAGAGCAGGGCCCTCTAGGAAGAAGTATCCTATCAAAGTCTGAGGGCAACTAAGACTTCAAGTTGAATAATCTGCCTGCAATCTCATTTGGTTGCAAATTGAATAGTCTTGATTGAATACTGCTCTGCAGACCAACCTCTTTAATCAGTTTATTATACTACCTCTCTGGAAACAAAAGCCTGATTGCATGACCTGGGATAACACTGCACATTCCTCAAATTTTCAAGTGTCCTATTCCTCATAGCCAAGAAGCATTTTCAAGTTAATTCATTGGCAGGCCAGCTCCAGAAACATAGTTACAATTATAATAATGGTGTTCATAAGACATTAGTTTGATGAAGAGAGAGGAATCCACCTACTTTCCTTAGAAATGATTATCATACTTAGAATAATAAGAATATTCATTGTTATTTAGTAACAATAATAGCTTAGTATTTACTGAACATTTACTATGTGCCAGGCACTACTCTAAAAGCTTCTGCTAGAGTATCTCATTTCTCTTCACAGAAACATTATGATGATAGCAATATTATCAACTGAATTTAATGAATCAGGAGATTGAGGCAAACAGTGGTTCAACAAATTGAGGAAACTATTTAGTGACAAAGTCAGCATGTTGAACCCAGGCAGTTCTGCAATTCTGAACCACTCCTATACATGGATCCATCTCTGTGTAAATGAGGCCCATTTGTAGGGAGATAAAATGAAAGTCACTGATGCAGACAAGGTCATCAATAGCTTTCTAGAGGAAAGCAGAGGAACTTTAGTAACATTTTAGTGTTTCTGACTTAACTAAATAAAATCACATATTAACCAATTTTTCTTGCATTTTACTCTTCAGAAAGTAATTTTTAAATACCTTCACTATAGATCTAATTTCTTATCATTTAGCCTAAGTTCCATATGCAGGAATCCTTCATTTGCAGAAAAAATTTTACATTTAATGTTTCCATATGCAAGAAACATTTTATGAAGTTCCATATGAGGAAATACTTTATATTTCTCCGGATGTCCCTTGTACCTTTCTTATCTATTTAAGATAAAAACCACAAACCAGGAAATAAAGGGAAAACCCCACTGACTCACAGAAGGGACTGTTTCAACACAGCTATTAACTTCAGTACTGTGTGTCAATCAAATCTGCTAACAACATGCATGGTTGATTGCCTACCTTGTTTGTTTTGCTTTGTTTGTATGCTGGGTTCTGTGTCAATGCAATTTGTTAATTTAGCATAACATAGTTTTCTAGTTTGTTTGTTTTGTTGCTCTGTTTTGTTTCTAGAGTGGATCAAAACTATGTGGAAACCCATGCATCAAATATGACTACCTAGTTGTGAATCAGTGGCCCTGAATAATAAGCAACCACAAAGGTAACCAAGAATAACAAACAGAAGATCCTATGGACTAGCATTGATGTTAGTTCATTTGCTTTCTTCATCTGAGAGTAAGAATATCTTCTAGTCCTAATTTCTGTATGCTATGAACAATCTCAATGTTTAACAACTACAACAAAATCATATTACCCAATTAATTTATGTTTACTTTTCTAACTAACAAAGGTAGCTTTAGTGTAAATACTAGTTAGTGTGCTGAGGGACATGCTATCACATGGACTATAAATGAGCACTGTCTTTCTAAAAAGCAATTTATAATGTTAACAGCCATAAAAACACTTACCCCTTCACATATAGTTTATGTCGAGATACATATCACAAAGAAATAACCAAATTGCTAATGAATATGTTCATAACAGTATTTGGAAGATGCCAAATTGAAAATAATCTCAATATTTGACTATAATCATATATTTTGATGTGTTTGTGTGATGAAATTCTAATCAATCGTTTAAATGGGATTTATTAAATAATTTACTGACATAAAATGCTTTAAAATAAATATCCACTCACTAGTTATATAACATTAGGCAAGTTAACTTATTTCTCTGTGCTTGGCATAGAGGAAGCACTAAGTCAATATTCATCATTTCATCACTTCTTTCATCATCTATCTCATCATTCTCATTCTGAAACAGTCTTTGGTGGATTTCTTTTAATATAATGTCCAATTTTTAAATGATTGAATATATAGTTTAGTCTTGATGGTTTAAGGAAAAGAGTGTGTGTGTGTGTGTGTGTGTGTGTGCGCGCGCATGCATGTGTACATATAAAATAATAGGTAATTAACATTTCTTTCTTTAAACTTTACAATGTTTTCCAATTTTTTTTACAAACAAGTATTATTTATTATCAGAACTTTTTAAAAAAATATTTATTTTTTAGTTGTAGTTGGACACAATACCTTTATTTATTTATTTTTATTGGTGCTGAGGATCGAACCCAGGGCCTAGCACATGCAAGGTGAGCACTCTACCACTGAGCCACAACCCCAGCCCAGAACAAATATTTTTACATAAAACAAAGAAAGAACCTACATAGTACAAAGGCCAAAACATGTTGAGAAACAGAAAATTCAAATTCTAGTTCTGATATCTTCTTTTAGAAAGATAGCCATAAAGACAGTTTCCAGAATAAATGACTTATCTGGAAAATTCAGTGACATTGTTTATTCCTTATTAATTCCAGACAATGAGGCTACCACACATTCATTTAAATGGTAACAAGGAGTAACAGATAGGCTGAATGCAGTTCTCTGCCAACAGCAGACTGATGTTTGACAACCAGCATGCTTTTCGCCTAGGACAGTCTCAGACTTCAGAAAATCAGTCACTGAATTGTTTCAGAATTTGGTCTAGATTGAAAAAGTTGCAGCAAAACTGACTTGATATTGGTTCCTCTATAATCTGCAGTCTAGGTTGATCCTGAGTTCTTTCAAGGATTTACTTCTAAACAAGAAACAATTTAGCTGCTGTCCAGTAAATCTTTGGAGCAAAAAAGAGGGCACCTGGTTACTTAGTTCAAATGGATAGCTGTTACTTGGAAACAGTCCAAGCATGTATTCAGAAAACGAAAGGGAAATGTTTCAGCAAAGACGCCCAACAGTTAGCTATGTTCCTTTAAATTACTAGAGAAAATTACAGGTCATATAATAATTCAGCCAAGCTCAATGGCATTACGTTGATCTGTTCTTTGCAATATGGAACCTCTGTTTATCATTTCTTACTTTCCATGAAGTGTCCTGTAAGTCATGGATTCAATGGCACTCAAATGAGAAGAGGAGAATCAGTTGGGACTCACCTGGCAGGCCAACTTCCTTTTCAGGGTATTGGCAATTTCTTTCTGAAGTGACACAAAGTATTTGGTACTTATGATCTTTAGATAGGGCAGGAAAAACTGGAGAAGACAGATGCATAATCTCTCCTTTATCACAGTGTACAAGTCTGTTTCATTATCCAGAGAAACTCTCAATTCATTTTTCTTTGCATATAGATAAATACTCTGAGAATTCTTCTGTATTTAAAACTGATTAGCCTAACTAACTCTATCTTCCTCCATAAAAATATGTTAAATAAAGTTACATTAAAGAAACTATTCTCAAATCAGGAGACCTGGCATCTTGCCAAATCCTTGTCATTGTGGGTTGAAGGTTTAAGAACCTAATGAGATTTTAATCTGAATCCCAAAAGTGATTTCAGATACTTTAATTTCTTACCCTTCCTCTGTCTTAAAAAAATTTACCTAAAAGGATTACATTAACCAAAAAGTAGCACTACAAGGAAAAAAATTATACTTTAATTCATTAATTATAAGTGGTATAAACAACTCTTCGTAAAAAGTCAATGTTCCTTTGTAACTGTCCTTTAATTCTTCGGAGTCTGTCATCAATCTTTGTTTTTGACTAGTAGCAAAGACACAATCTGATTTTTTAAAGTTCCCATATGTAAAGAATATAAAGAGAATGACTGATTCTTAGAAATATTTCTTCCATTCAACCAAAGAACAAATTCCTTCCTGTCAATAAGAATTTTCTAGACTTTACCTGGAATGTACTGGAAGAGAAGATTGGTAAATATAAGAAACCTGTTACTAACTTGATACACAAGCAAATTATTCCCTTGTTCTTCCCAGGAAAAGCTTCCACATCAATGGGTACAGCCCTTAGTACAGATGAACCCGAGTCTCACATTTGCTGACTTGTTGACATTGGTCATTCTTATACAAGCCCAGAGGTGTATTGATACTGCCATGGGGCCTCCAGGTAGATTTCACAATCAATGTCCAACTGTGTAATCAACATCATCTGGGGAAAACATAGTGAGTGTGGGGCCTGAGGAAGAAGCAACTCATTGGTATAGAAATGAGGATTTCTAGGAGTCAGATGAGAGTGTGAGATAAAAGTAGGTGAATGAGTCATGAAAACGACAGAGGAAGTTGAAATGTCTGTTTCTTTGCATATGTGACTATCCCAGAGAAAATTAGTGACCATTTCTCTGTATAATTTCCTACAAGAAAACATTCCAAAACATTCTAGAATAGTTTGTTTTAAACACTTAAAAGGAACTTGCAACCATTTCCTTGCAATACAACCTAAAACCAGTCCTACAGCTTTGTATGAAATAATGAACAGCTGCTTCTTGGACTTTTATGTGCACACAAATCACCTGGGGGAACCAGTTAAAATACACATTCTAGATCCAGGGCCCCAAGATTATTAATTTTGAATGAGCCTCAGATAATTCTGAGGACCTCATCTAAGGAGCAAAGTTTGAAATCAACCCCATATTCATATCTGTGGCAATCTGACTCTTCTATCCATGCTTCAGTAGATTAACCTAGGGTAGGCACCTGAGGCAAGCAGATAAGAGTCTTATCCTGGTGACAGTTGATTCAGAGTGAGTATCTGACTCAGAACAGGCTTATCAGTGCTCTTCTCCAGGAATTTCTGAACAAGAACCAGGGAAGAAAATCAACGTCTCTCTGACAGCAAAGCAGTGTGGTGTGAAGTTCAGGTCTGGTCTCCATTGAAAGGGGAACCCCTAGGGTAAGGCCAATAGACCAAGAGATGGGCAGAGACCTGGCTGTATTCATTCCCAGATTTTCCTAGTTCTCACTGAACTTGAGCTTAACAGGCAGGCTTGCCTTTGCAATACCATGTGAGACATGCCCAATACCCTTTATAGATGCATATACTTACTTGAGTTGGTTTTCTTGTATGTGCAATCAAGAGTGCTGCCTAAATACAATATTCACCCAATGTAATTAACATTTCAGAAAATAACTTCATTCCTTCTTGGAGCTAAATAAACTATGCACAAAATATTTCCTAAATTTTTGTTTCTTATCTCTTGTTCAGCATTTAGCAGTGTCCAGCACCAAGGACATGATATTTGTTGACAAGTTTATCCATCAAATATAATTTGTACTATATGGCAGGCACCATGCTGAAGACTGGTTTCGCTTGGTACCTGCTCTCCCAATGGCTTACAGTTTAGTAGGGGAGACTGACTAACAAGCAAAGTAATCTCACCCTATGTGATATATCACTGGAGCCAAAAGGAGAAAGCATTGTGGAGGAGGTGACGCCTCATCTAAGTCTTGAAGGATACACAGAAAGAGAAGAAAGATATTTTAGTCAGAAAGAGCCAAGAAGGCATTAAAAGTGAAAGCTAGAATTTAGAAAAGTGTAAATATTTTGTCTCCAAGCATGAAGAGAAGGCAGGAAATTCAAGGGTAAGGAGACAATAGGGAAATAGCCAAGATACAAATCAAGACGATTTGAATAATATGTGATATATACAATGTGTAATGATAGCCAAAAGCAGCAACAAGACAAGATTATGTTTGAAAGATTGTGCTGCAGACTATATCGAGAGAAATCAAAATAGAGACAAAGTTCTGTTGAGACAGAGGAAAATCTTTAAGCTAGTGAGCTACTGTGCAAAGTTAAAACAAGGCAAAATAAATTTTCTCAGGGTCAACTAATTTTTGTCATTTTATTTCTTGTTACCAACATCCCACCTCTCTAACAATTTGTTTTACACATATATAATTTTGTAATTGCTATAACATTATTATTTTAAATGCCTTTATGAGCAATATATTACTGCATCTTTTTAAAATCTTAGAGTCTCTATCTTACTAAATGTGACTTGAACCAATTCAAGGAAATATTTCTGCCATCTTATTTCACATTTTCTATTTATTGAATTACAGCTGGGCATAGTAATATACATCTTTAATCCCAACAACTTGGGAGGCTGAGGCAGGAAGATCTCAAGTCCAAGGCCAGCCTCAGCAACTTAAACCCTTTTCTCAAAATAAAAAGAGCTGGGGATGTGGCTCAGTGGTAAAGCTCCGCTAGGTTAAATCTTCAATACCAACACAAAACAAAACAACAACAACAAAATAAAGAACAACCCCCTCCCACACACAATTATGTGGATTTCCTTTCTGTTTCTTCTATTTCCTTTCTTTCCTAATTTCCATTGAACAGATTGAATTTTACTCTGCTGGTTTGAAAATCACACAATGTGATTTTATCCTTCTGGTGACTTCCTCAACTTATGATGTAATCTTATATTTATTATTCACTTATTTATTTTTGTTAAAACAGAATTCTAAAGCTCATCAATAGCCAATTTTCTCTTATCCTCTTATTTCCAATAAAAATGCTTTAATAGTCTCTTAGCTCTCTCTGGACTGTACTACCAATCTGCCTCATGTTGGTAGTTTTTAGAGTTTTAACAATTTATTTAAAAATTTCTTGTCATATTTGTTCATTGATTATTTAGACAAAAAATTACTGTTATTTACTGACATTTAAATTTTTATCACATCTTATTGATCCTTCTTAGATTTATTTTGTTGCTTTCTGGAGAATTTCCTCCAAGAGTGTTTTTTCATAGTGATTCAAGGGCTGGGGATTGAACCCAGAGCCTCAGGCCTACTGAGCACACACTCTACCACTGGCCTGGAATCCAGGTCCCAAAATACTTTTAGCATGTGTGTTAGGTCATATGAGGCTAAAATATCTGACTTATTTTTACTTAACCCTAATATTTAAGTGATAATTAAAGATGCTAGATCTCACTGTTTCTTCTTTCAACACTTCAAAAGTACTATTCCATTGCCTCTTGCAGCAAGGGTTGCTGCTGAGAAGTCCAGGCTGGACGTGAAGTTGGTCATCATCAGCTTACAAAGGACAATGGAAACATGAGCCAGAGTGAAATAAACAACTGCAACAAGAGAGGGAGGCAAGCAGGGAGCCAAGAATCAATTCTTGAGCAAAGCTGACCTTTAAGGAGGCGGTCAAGAGGGGGCATTGTGAACTGGACTGAAAAAATACAGCCAGAGATTTACAAAAGGTAAAAAGGAGGAAGCTGTGTATATGAGCAATCTGGAAGAAGGGTGCTAGCAGCTTAAAAGAAATAGATGTGAGTGGAATTCTGATTCATCCAAGAAGTCTAACTGCAAGAATTAATTAATTAATTAACTAATTAAGAATTTTTAAAATTTTGTATAGGGGTGAATATTATCAGTTAACCAATAATTGATAAGAATTAGTGAATGTGATCCTGATAAATTAATAGAACTTAAGAACTGAAAAGGAATTCAGGATCATCTACTCTAATACTTTCTTTTGCTACATCATATTATAGAAGCCCAGTGAGGTGGCAAAGTTAGACCCAGAATTCAGCTCTCCAGATTCCTAACCTAGTGGTCCCTCTTTTTTTTTCTAGTGACACTCAGTGAATTCTACATAATAAATAAATCAGTAAGCACTTGCTAAAAATTCTTAATTATAAAAGAGGGGAAACTATAAGGCATTACTGATACTTCCAAGCAACAGTGGGATATAAGCATACTGAGGATATAAAACATGTGTACCATATAAAAAAATGATAGTAGGTAACTTCAGGTTACATTCTTTCTGGAGGAGACAAGTATCCTTCATCTAGATCTCTGTTACCTTGGAAACCATCCTTCTTTCATGGTCCCCTCATTCTGGTCATCGTTGATTGCTTTAGGGATTGGCATTTGATCCAAATGAGACAATCTTGTTATCTCCCTCCCACCCAGTTGACTGTTAAAAGAAACTTTAAATAATAAAATTCAGTTCCTGTTATTGTCTCTGTTTATTGCCATATGGACAAGGTCAACCTTTATAAGAAGAATGAACATGCCTGAAAGAAGTAGAAACAAAGGAAGGAGAAAGAGTATTTAAATGCCTGATTTGTATTGTTTCTGAAATTAGCTGCATCTTAATCTGACCTTTCCCTGCTTCCCAACAAGTGAACACACTTTTTACTTTTCTTTTGATTCACTGAGTCAATAACTTCTACTCAATTTCTTGAATCAATTTTAATTTCTATTTGTTATAACCAAGAGGACTGATAAGTTAATGTGTGACTAGTGCAAATGAACAGGCCTGATAAAAGCACTCCAGTAATTTAGAAGAGACAGATTTCTTTGAACTAGGAGATTAAGGAAGATTTTATAGCCTTTCTTGGGGTGGGACAAAGACTAAGTCAGAATTTGGAGAGACAGGTAAGCAAACATCATGATAAAATGGAGAGATATTTAAACATGGAAAGTGAATGAACACTATTATGGTTTGGATAGGAAGTGTCCCCTAAAGACTCATGTGTTATAGGCTTGGTCCCCAATGCAGCAATGTTCAGAGGTGGAGCTTTGGGAAAGTGATTGGATCAGGAAGGCTCTAACCTCACCAATGGATTAATCCATTGACAGCTGAATGGATTCTGGGAGGCAATGGAAACTGTAAGATGTGAGACTTGGATGAAGGAAGTATGTCACTGGGAATGTTATACTGCTGGCTTTGAAGACAGAGGAAGAAGCAATAAGCCAAGGAATTAGAAATTAGAAGAGGCAAGGAAATGATTTTCCCCTGGATCCTCCAAACCAGTCCCAAGGACACTTTAGGCCAATGAAACCCATTTCTGTCCTCCAGAATCATAAGATGATAAATTTGCATGATTCTAAGTTACAAAGTTATGATAAAAAGTTATGACAGAAAGAGGAGACAATACAGTGGGACACGAGTGACAATGTTATATCTCTCTCTGAATCATATTTAATTCTGGTTGTGAATGTGCAGACTTTGAGACCTGAGTCAAGATGCCATACATGTCCATTGCCAAGAATTTTACCTATCCAACTTTCAACACAGAGCCTGACTCATCGAAGGAACTAAATAAACATTTTTTTATAATCACACATATATACCACATTCTAGCCTAATTAATCCAGATCTCTGTTTCTGGAATCTTTTCCCAAAAAGTACACACACACATACACACACACACATATTTATTTACATGCTTACTGATTTTGTAAATGTATGTGTGTGCTCATGTGTATAATTGGATAGACAGATAGATAAGGTCTCTTCTACCTAGATGTTCCTTTGATGTCTCAAACTCAGCTCATTTAAAACTGAATCACAAAATATGTTTCTTCCTCTCTCTTCTTACTGCTCTTCTTACTTTCTTCCTTGAATGGGTAGGGCTAGGGATTCCCAACATTCTACCTCCCTATGCAAACTATCAAGCTGAGAATCTGCATTTCTAACAAACCAACAGGTAAGGCTAAGGGATCTGGCCCATAGGCCGTCCTTTGAATAGCATGATGTACACAATCAGAAGGTCTAGCCAATTATATCCAAGTTGACATCTTATGGAGATTTGGGTCAAACTCTTGCTTTTCTAATGAAAGAACAGACATTGTTGGGGCCACCACATTCCTGTGGAATAGTATAGATATGGGGTCTGTGGCTGCAGCAGTCACCTTGTGATTTTGAGTAAAAGCCACCAATCCAAGGTTGATGGAGAAGAAATTTGGAAAGAAACTGTGTCTTTAGTGCTATCATTTTGCCACTGCACCAGCCCTGAACTGCCATGTATGGATAATAAATCAATATTTGAGTAAGCCACTATGAATTTGATTTTATAACTGAAAACACTCCTAATGAGTACATATAGGCCTTGGTACTAATATGTGAAATACAGACAAAAAAGCTAGCAAAATGGGGAGAAAGAAGAAGAGTAAAGGACCTGGGTAATCCAAACCAAGATAAGCTTCTTCAGGTAAATAAGAGCCTGTTATAGAATAGTGATCCCTAACTTTATATATATATATATATATATATATATATATATATATATATATATACACATATACATATATATATATAATTTATTTATTTATTTCACAGCAAATATTATTAATTTATTTATTTCACAGCAAAATTGAGAGGAATGTGTAGACATTTCTTATACATCCACTGCCTCAACACATGTATGGCCTCCCCATAAACAACATCCCTCACCAGAGTGGTATATTTGCTCCAATTGGTGACCTTCCATTGACACATCATTACCACCTGAAGACCACAGTTTACATTAGGACTCAGTCTTGATTTTGTACATTCTAGGGGTTTTAACAAACATATAATGCCATGTGTCTACCAGTATAGTATCATACACAGTAATTTCACAGCCTAAAAATCCTCTGTGCTCTGAACTATTCATCTCTTTCCTGAAATAACCCCTGAAAAATCTATGTAATATGTAATATGTAATATATGTAATACCTCCACAATTTTGCCTCTTCCAGAATGTCAATGATTGGAATTATACAATGATTGGAATTACATCTAGTGATACAGTATGTATGTCGATTGTCCTATAGTCCTTGGATATTCTCTTCTTTTTTTACCTTTTTTTTGTTCATTTTCTTTTTGTTTGTTCTCTCTAGTTTTCAGACTTGGAGATTTGTATTGATATAGCCTTAAATTCAGAGATTCTTTCCTTAGCTGTGTCAAATCTACTTATAAATCCACCAAAGACATTCTATATTTTGGTTATACTGTTCTTGACCTCTAGCATAACATTTTTATCTTTTCTCAGAATTTCAATCTGATTACATTGCTCTTCTGTTAACACATGTTGTCTTCTTTATCCTCTAGATCTTTTAGCATAATAGTTGTTTTAAATTTCTGACCTGATAATTCCCATATTCCTGTCATATCTGGTTCTCATGTTTCTTCTGTCTTTTCAAATTGTTTTTTGCCTTTTATTATGCCTTGTAATTTTTTCTTGATAGATTGACATGATGTCCTGGATAAAAGGAACTAACATAAATAGGTGTTTAGAAACATAGTGGTGAGGTATATAGGGCGAGATGTTCTATAATCCAATGATTAGGCCTCAGTCTTTTAGAACCTATCTCTGACTCTAGATTGTGAATGTCACAAGTGTGTCTCAGCCTTTTTGTCCCCCACCATTGTTGGGACAGGATAGCTAGAGTGAGCTGAGTTGTGTATTTCCTTTCTCCATGTCAAAGGCTAGGCCTAACCTGAATTGGGTGTTGTCCTTTCTTCCTGACAGGCTAGGACAAGATTTCCAGTAGGGTAGGCTCTGGATAACTAGTTTCTCCAGAGGGCACGCCTTATTAAGAAAAAGTGCTTTAGCATATTCCAAAATGGTGTTTCCCCTCCTCCTACTAGAAGCACCAGGTATTTACTGTAAGAACTTGGTCAGAGTCCCTAAGGCAAAATTTGCAAAAGTGTGGGTCAAACTCTGATTGGCTGACCCAGGAGTTTTTGATTGTCAGACTTAGCCATACTGAGCTTCCAGTACTTTGTCAATTACTGTTCAAGTTTCCCACCTTGCCATCAGTTTGCAAGGTGTTTTGCACTCATCTCTGCTCCAGTAAGAAGACTCCCCGTGTGGCTTTCCCTACTTGGGACACCAGTTTACTCTGTGTTCTCCTCTGTCAGACAGAGCCAAGAAGAATTGTTGATTTTCTAGTCTATTCAGCATTCTGCTAACAACTGGCAACTTCCAAAGTCCTTGTATGCAGAATCATAACTGATGTCAATCTGTAGCTCTTTCAGAAACAATCTAGTAATTTTTCAATGTAAAAAAAAAGATGGTTATCTATTTCCCCAACTCATAATAGTAACAATTGGTATTCATTGAGCACTTACTACAGTGTTCTGTTTTATATTTAATTTGTTTATATTTTAAAACTCTTTGAAGCAGGATTTATAGTTCCCATTCTCTTGATGAGGAAACTGAAGCACTCAGACCCTGGAAAATAAGTTTGGGTTCCCAGAAGGTGGAAGAAGATGCCAGGCACAGTTGGGATAGTAGACATGCTTTATTCAGAGGTAGTAGTAGTCCCCTAATTTCCAATGTTCTGTTACCCAGCCCTCTGAGTCTTTCCATAAGCCCCTTTTATATGCAGGCCAAAGAAAGCACATTGCCATCAGGTTATATAAATGGGCACATGCTCACAGCAAATGTTTCTGACCTTAAGTACATATGCTGAATCAGGTGTTCTAGACCTTGGCTACATACTAAAAATTTACCCTGCTGGAAGCCTCAGTAAGGGAGCCTAACTATAGCCATCTTGGGCCTGCCATACAGTAACTTAGATAAGTTTGCCTTTTTACTAAGTGATGGAAATGGAATTTGAACTCAGACCACATAACTTTAAATCCTGTACTCTCAACTGCTTTGTCTTATTGCTGTCCTACAATATGAGAATTCTAGTATCTTTAACTTGGAAAAGGAGTCACATATGCATAGGCTAAACTCAATAAACTTGAGTCTCCCAGGTTCTCTTAATCCACAGGCTGGAAATCACTCTCTTTTATCCTCTCTTGCCATAAACATTTCCAACTTCTCATCTCCATATTAGAAACATTTGAAAATTTAAAACCTCAATTTTAGGATCACACATTAGATATAGCTATAAATAACTATGAACATAAGCAATCACTACTTGGAAACAAACATGCTAATTATACAATTATTCTGAGTCATTTTAAAAACTACAGTGACTCTGCCCACGATAGCAATCAATCAGAGAAAGAAGCACTGCTCTTGCACTCATCAAAGGAAGTACTTGGGAATATATATTTTTGTTTTACAAATTTAATTTGGAGAAGTAGACCTATGGGCCATTTTCTAAATCTGTCATTTTGGTCCCTCTTTCAAGTACAATTCTGGTACTGTTCTTCTTTCATAAAAAAATAGAACAATAAAATACTTGATAAACTACCCAAATCCTGTCTACTCTTTATGACCCAGCTTAAATCATCATTTCTCAACTTTATCACCAGTTCTGACTCACCCAAGGAATCACTAGGGTGTGAATCCTTGTTCCATTCTCCTTGCTGTTATAGCTTTTTATTATGGTATTCATCAGTTTATATGATAGGTCTTTGTAGTCCAGATTCCTCCACCACATTGGAGATTTCTTAAGGGAAAGAACGTTTTATCTTCTTAGCTTATTGCAGAATATATGCTGCATAAATATTTAAGGGATTAGTCTAAAGCCCACATGACCTGTTATATATGTTTTCCTCAGACAAGAATTCTATTTCTTCTGAGTTACAAAACACTAGATCTTCTGGATCTGGAAAAAATGTAAAATTGTGAGAATTTGGTTTTTTTTACACTGGAATTTTAATAATTTGTTTTTAATATTCTTCCTCAGATTGACGGTATGACCAAATATGAATTGGACTCCTTACCAGGAAAAATGATATGTACTCAAGGAATGCAGAATAAGGGATAAAAGATGACTTTGTGTCAGACGAGAATTTCCATTTGGTTCTAACAACTACTGTCTGTATGACTTTAAGCAAGTTTTCTCATTTGTAAAATGAGAGATATTGTCCACTTCTGAGATTGTTTGAGGGATCAAATGAGTTAACACTTGCACAGTGCTTGGCATACATTAAATGCTTAATAAATGTCATTCTATATTTTAAAACTCAACACCCTATCTTAGGTTGAGGTCAGCAGAAGCAGACTTTGAGACAAGAATTTATGTATAGCAATTTACAAAGGAAGTTTTTAGGGGAAAAAATAGGGAGTTAGGGGAAAGGGCAGTAAAAAAGAAACAGTCAGGCAGAGATGTGATTACAAAGTCCTACTGAGGCTGATCCACAGGGGTCTCTGTCATACCTTAGAACTTGTTCTAATCTAAGAAAAGGCACTGAGATTTCCTATCCCTGCACTCTCTGGCATTGGTTAAGGACCACCTCTATGGAAGTAAGCTACTTCTAGCTCTCCACATGAAGTAATGTCAGTAGCCTGAGGGTTATTGTCCAAAGAAGAGTTGCAGGTGTGGACCCTTGGAAGAAAATGCATATTTAAGCAGGGAGAAGTACACAGGAACAGGAAAGAGGATACGAGGGGACTTGGGCAGAATACCATACCCCAAGGTATAACTGTCAGGCATAATGTAAATATTTAATAGATAGCATAGAGACAGATAAATGGGTTCAGATCCCATCTCCTCCACTTTCCTGGACATACAAACTTGGATAGTTCACTTAACATCTCTGAATCTTTGTTCCACCATTTATAGAAAAGGGTAGATGACACCTATGAAAACTAAATGAATTAATAATGTAAAGTGACTATCAGAGTATCTGACATACTCATGTAGGCTCAGTAAATATTAGTTCTCTCTATCCTTTCAAGATTCTTGATCTAGCCCAAGAATGGATTGGAGGGATCATGGTGAATAAATGAATTTGTAAATATTCACTCCTGGTATAAATTTCTTCAGACAAACTCTGTCTGAAAGCAAGTTTGTTCAAAGGTTATTTCTCCTATGACTTCTTCATTCTTTTGATTATATGAAGAAAAATTCTTTAAGACTCATGTGTCATAATATTTCTATTAGTATCCTCTAAGTTTACAATTTCTAAGAAGAAATGAATGCCCTGAACTCAGATACAGCAGGTGTAACAGAATTAGCAAATGAGAGTGACCAGGGAAAATCAGGAGGAGCTTTGCATCACTGACCAGCAGGAAGCCATGAGAGGAGATCACACTGGGCTAAAGGTCACAAGTCTCCAGTCTAAGTTTTGGTATTAAGTTAGTCATTCCTGGGACATCTGGGCTCTCAACTTCAAGTCAGTGTTTGCACTAGAAGCTCTCTCAGATAATTTCTAGTGCTAAAACTTTATCATGTGTCTTTTCAAAACCTCAACTCCTTACCTGAATCTAGGGGATTTCTCTGTAGAAAAATCCCTTTATGGTATAAAGGATACAAGTTCAGGGAAGGGGAATGATAGCCTGGATTTCTCAGAAAAGTTCCTAAGGGATTAGAACTTGAGCTGGTTATTGAAAAGAAATCAGCATTGCAAATATGGTTATGTTTGAGGACATATAGTGGAAAAAATTGTAAAAATAAAAAACATTAATATATCAGGAGCTATGACAGGAGGGTGAGGCTTACTATATGTAGTATTTTGAGATAATCATGGAAATATAACTTGGAAGCAGATTATGATGGGTTCTGAATAGCAAGTAAGGAATTGTGACAACCTAAAGTAATGATACGCTCTTGAAGAATTTGAAAAGCAAAGGTGGTATTGTACATGATACCACTGGATGATGTGTAAGATAGGTCAGAGCCATAAAATATTGCTGGCTAAGAAATCTTTTAGAAGGCTGCCACATTGCCCGGTTATACACGAAAAACCTTTGAAACTTGAGATTTTTGTACCATTCAGTTAATAATGTAAAGATATTGGTTAACCAGAGCACACTCAACCAAAAGAGAGAGAAAATGCAATCACCTCCAACAGTCCATTCCCACAGAGAGAACCTACAGGAAGTTGGATTTCCTTTGTTTATGTAAGACTATGTGGCCCTTTGTAAATGTAATCACCTCCCCTTGTATTTGAGGGTGAAAGTTTGGGAGGAACAGGAAAGAGCTAAACTATAGCTTTGTAGAATAGATAGAAAGTATTTGAAATGTAGCAATCTAAGAAATAAGAAGAGAATAAAGGGAGGAGGGGGAAATGGACAGTAAGAACGATGTGATTTCACATTGTTCCTTATGTTAGTGAATTGGGGCTTTAAACTGGCAAGAACAAAGCACAACCATTTTCTTTCAGAGTTTGGAACTAATTTGGAAATAGACCTAAGAGTCAGGCAAATGATCAAAACATTAATTGTATATATAGTAAACTTCAATTAACAAGTGTGGTTTGATCTAAAGCCACAGTTGGGGTTTCTAATGCTTCTCCTCATGTCTGAAAATAACGAAGACACTTTCTTTACCACTCCAAAGGCATTGTCTGAAAGGCAGATGCTCATCTCACTATGTACAAAGGGAATCACACCTCATGCTAATTGTGCTCTGGTGAGATAAAGAAAAACTGGTTTCCAGATCTGCCTCTTGAAGGTGGACCCTGACCATGTATGCGCAACCCACAGAATCCAGAGCAGGAGATATACACTGAGGATGGACAGATCCAAATAGAAAGAGGAAGAAACTAAGTTTCCTAGATAAATTCCAGATTATTTATATCCCAGGTTCTGTGTTAATGGTGAATAACTTATAATAACTGAAATCCATATCACTTTCAGAAAGTGTAGAAGGGTGAGTAACTAGGCTTTGCAAATAGAAGCTCTTCCCATTTTTAAAAACTAACAATCTCATAAATATGATTCCTTTAGGAGATGAAAATTGAAATCACAGACCACATGCCTACTTCAATAAAAATATAAATCTTTCTGTCATAATGAAAGAAAGTGGCTCTTACTCTCCTAGAATATGACTGATCCATGATTTTAAAGTCCCATGACAGAAGATCCCTCTGTCACCATGATAATCCAAAGTTCTGACTCTCCCAGGAGAATTCAGTGTTGTTCATCTGAAAAAAAAAAAAAAAAAAAAAAAAACCTGGAATAGGATGTTAAAAACAAAACAAAAAAGAAAAACTAGCATCTCATTTTCTGTACTTGGCATTTCCATTCTCCCTTTGAGGAATATATAAGCAACTTCTCTGAAGATAAATGTAACATGGGAAAGTACCAATAAGTTTATTTTATGGCTGTTGAAAAAAAAAGTGTTATTGAGTCAATAAAATGTCTGTTAGAGATATAAAGGGAGTAGAAAATTATTAACACAGCAAAGGTAAGTTTTCCTAATATCTTGAATGTTCACCCAATCTGTCATTATTGTATCACAGAATCTGTTACTCACGGAAATCAGTTTCCCTTTTATTTTGTATTAACACACACTAGTTGTACATACTAATGGATTTCACTGTGATATTTCCATACATGCATATAGATTGCATTGAGCATACTGAAATCAATTAATTTAACTTTTATACTGATTACCTTTTTGAGTTATGATCTGATAAATAAATAAAAATGTATTTTAAAGTTGAATCAATAGATTAGACATAAAAGATTTTTTATAGGAAAATGTATAGTATTTATATTTAAAAAATAAAACATTTACCAATTTTGTAATGGTGTACTTATAAACTTAAAGATAATATTGAAGGTAAAATAAAAATGACCACAACCAAAACTAAATTTATGTATGATATTCAAGGACACTGGGAGGATTTTAGCAAAAATAATCTCAGCATTAAATGCACCAAACACCCCAAGTCTGGTGTAGAATTAGAGAGAAAATCAAAATTGAAATTCATCTTAAAAACTATGTGGAAACAAACGTTAAGTATATCAGTTGAATAAAAAAGACTGTCTACACTGGAACATGTTCTACTTGGGGGGATGTGCCTCCCCGCCAAGTAAAAAACTTGAGGGATGTGGCCAAAATAGTATTCAGTGTACTTATTTTAACATTTACTCCTAAATAACAATAAAATAAACAAATAAGCTAATTAATTAACTTGGGAAAGCAGCTAAAGAATTACAGAAATCATAAAGTAACAAGGGAAATAATTAATAATAAAAGAAAAATTCATGAAATGTAAGCACCACCAATAACAACCAAAACCTCCAAATTTTTCTTTTTAGATGCATAATTTCTGGGATGAGCAAAGGCATGGGGAAAGCTTTCCTTACATTTTATAATTCACTGAATGCAGATAAATGTTCATCAATAATAGATTCTTAAATTATAGTTAATCTATATTACAAAATTGTGTTCAATGTTTAATATTGTACATACAATTCTATACGTACAACCAGTGACCACCATTGCTACCATTGTGACAATGCTCCTATAACCATTGGTACTATTTTCCTAATATTTTCTTTAACTCTATTTATTTTAAAAGAAAATAAAAACAAACTTGATGTCATTTTACCAGAAGTATCTGTGGAAACACAAGTTTGATATGTTGGGTACATTTTTCTGTCACACATGAAAATGAATTGAAAAAAAAAAATGACACTTTCAAAGCCCTTCCTTGACCCAGTCAGAACAAGAAAATCCAAGCCTCTCAAGTGATGCTAGCCAATCTGTTTACCTAAGTTGGATCTGGTTCTGACCCACTAAGCACAGTCCTTTATAACTTGTGAAGAGCTGGCCTCTGTCTGAATGCCTTCCTGAGCTGGGTCTGATGGAGACAGTGGGCTTGTAGCTAAACCAACCACTCGGGAATATGTAAGAAGTGGACTAGCCATGGAAAGGGATGCCTTGGGGGACACTGGAGCAGTTCCCCACTTCCCTCTCTACCAAAAGAATAGAACTCAGCCAGGGAGATGGATGGAAAATAAGTCAAGTCTAATTCAAAGTTTCCTGAAATATGAGGAACTAGTGGAAGGGGATTGTTAGAAATATTCACCAGGCTGCACATGCTCAGAGCCAGTGCTCAGAGGAAGAATTTTCCAACAGCTTTGACAAAGAAGTCTATCCCTTATGAACATATTACAAAGACCTTCCCAAATTTATTGAGGAGGTAATAGCACTTCCTCAATTTAACTAGATAATTCACCAAACACTGGAGAGGATCCAAGTCCCCCAGGTGTCTCCAGTGTTCCAAAGACCTTGGACAAGATTATGTTTAAGCATTGTGATGTGTTGTTATTTTTGGCTTTACTGATAGTCATTCAGGCAACCACTTAGCCGAAACAATTTCCTAAGCACCAATTCCATAGGCTCAGATTGTGCCTGATTTGCTTGAAGCAAGTTGAAAGAGAGGTGGGGAGTAATAAGAAGGCAGCTCAGGGAGGTTACCAGGGCAAGCCTGCATAGGATGTATTTGTTAACACCCTATCCTCTACCTACATCACAGTTTCCCTGAGGTTGCCACTGCAAGAGCTCTGGCCAGAATCTTCAACAACACAGTATATCTGTGAATGTAGAAATATCCTGCCAGATTCCCAAGGAGATAGAAGGACGGCACAGGAGCCACCTGAGAAGGCAAATTCTGGGCAATATGACAAAGCCCATATCTTGGGAATGTGACCAAGAATCCAACATTGTATCCTGTATACATTGTATCCTGTATCCAAACTTTGGAGGGTATTCTGATAGTAACATACAATAAAACTGTTGTGTAAATTGATGTCAAATATTTTCCCATACATGTATTCTCTCCTAGTCTATTTTCAGTCCTCTTTTGGGTTCTGATGTATCCTGGCTCTTTCAACTTCAGGATAAGACTTCTGGATTTATCATCATAACTCCGATTCTGACCCCTTTTCTCCTTTTAAAAAACTTATTATAGTGTTTGCCTTATAAAACCATATTGCCTCATTATGGAGTGACTAGATCCCTGGTACCTGGTATAAGAATGCTGGGTTTAGGTCCTGATTCTGAAATTACTTGGCTCTATGATCTTGGCAAGATTTAAACTCTATATGCCTCAGATTATCCATACATAAGATACTATTTGTATTTACATTAGAAAGTTGACTAAGGGAATGAATCTGTGCCTTGGTAAACAATGAATAAATGTTAATTATTAATGTTATTTATCTGCCAAAATAGTAACCAGCAAATTACCAGGTGTTTTTATATGTTTGGATTAGAACATTCTTTTCATTTTTTACTGGAAAGGATTTTTTAGTTAATACTAATAACTGATTTTATCAAATCTTCAGTTTATAAAAGTCATTAAGATCTTTAATTTGAGTTTCAAATCTATTTTATCTAATTTGGGGTTATTTAAATTTAATGCCTTAAATTTTCTTCCATTATTTACACCATTATTATTTAGATGATAAACAATCCAGATAATTCTGTTCCTCTGTAGCACTAAAGAGTAGCATTAACACTGCAGGGACTGCTCACTTTATTATGAGTTTTTATGAATATTCACATTCCACTTGACAGAATATATAGTTTATGTCTATATTTAGGAAATTAACCAAAATTAGGAAGAATAAAAATGTGTCTTAAGAGGAAAGTGTGCAGTGCACTTTGTAGAAAGATCTCATTTCTATTATGATTCTTTAAAAAAATTTTTGTTAGTTATTAATGGACCTTTATTCATTTATTTGTTTGTATTTGGTGCTTAGAATCGAACCCAGTGCCTCACTCATGCTAGGCAAGTGCACTACCACTGAGCCACAACCTCAGCCCCTCTATTATGATTCTTGATCACTCTGATAGTAACATACAATAAAACTGTTGTGTAAATTGATGTCAAATATTTCCCCATACATGTAATACTGACCTTTAAACAGTCAACATCCCACAGTAAGTCAACACTGATAATTTTTAGAGGTATATATAGATGGAGAGACACAAGATGAAAGAAACCTTTTGAAGAACCAGGGAGGAATAATGGGGTTATTCAGAGGTTTGGTCTCCCTCTTAGTCCTATTCCTGCTGCAGAGGTCAAACACTTCCCTTGTGAGGCTGAATGACAATGGTTATGAAGACCTGGTCATTGCTATAGATCCTGGTGTGCCAGAAGATGGAAAACTAATTGAACAACTAAAGGTAAGATAGATGGAATTTCTTCTGTTTGAATTATGGAAAAGAAAAAATGTTAATGGTGAATAATTGTTACAGAAACTCTGAATGCCCCATGAAGGTCAACAGCAGTATGGTGCAGTGGGGAATGTTGGGATGTGCAGAGAAAGGTGGAGGTTCTAGATGAGGTTCTTCCCAATCTCACCACAACACCTACAATAAGGCACAGGGCCTCCCTGATCCTCAGTGTCCTCCTCTGTAAATTAATAGTTGTACTTATCTCTTTTTAAATAAGTGTTTAACTCATGGTATGCTAGAGGAAAGAGCAGTAAATAAAAGAAAAAAGCCCCTGGTCTCATGGAGTGTATATTTTTTTCAGAGATCTAATTAATAAAAATTAGTAATTTAGCAAGCAGATCAGGTGTTAGCATGTTGCTGTGGAATACACCAAATCCAGAAAGGGAGTTTAGAGTGTGGGTGGGACTGGAGTCAGGGGAGAATTTTAGTTTCATGTATGATCATCATGGAAGACCTCAGTGATGAGGTGATGTTTCAACAGAGATGGAGGTAAGTGAGGGAAGAGTCCACTGACAACCTGTGAAATCGGCACAGCATGGAGGTGACAGGATGCTTGCTGTGACCAAGGAAACCATATGGATGAACAGAGTTAAGCAAAGGGCTCTCTGAAGTTAGAGAGGAAGCAGGGCTCAGACCACAGGAAAGACTTTGGCATCTTCTCTGAGATGAGAATCCATGGAAGAGTTTGTCCAGAGGAGGTGTACACTCTCCTACATGTTCTGGGATGGCTCTGACTGTGGTATGGAAGAAATGGTGAAAGGCTTGCACTTGTCACTCAATTATGTATAAATGCTATTGTAGCATAGAGGTATAAAAGGACCCAGGTAGAAAGCTGTAGCCGGTGAGTAGTGATAGTGATGAGGACAATTACATTGTGGTAAAGAGAGTTACTGTGTATGATTCTGAACATACTCTGAGGGCATCATAGACAATATTTCCTGATGGTTTAGATGTGTGTGAGTAGGGGGAGGTAAGAAAGAAATGTAAGAATCAAGGAAGGCTCTACACTTTTGCCTAAATACTTGGAAGGGTGGGAGTCTTATCAATTGGGAAGGGGTAAGTGGGAAAGTTGTTGGGAGATCTGGAGTTAGTTTAGAGTATTTTGAAATTAAAATGCTTATTAGACATTCAAGTTAAAGAGGCAGGAAACTGAAATTAGTGTAAAAATTTGTGTGTATGTAAAAGTTTGAGGGTCCTCAGAGTGTAAATTAAATGAGTTACTAGGTGGGTGCAAACAGAAGAGAAAGGCTCCATTACCCTGATTTTAAATGAAGGACTTTGATTTTCTAACGTTTTTTTCAACCATAAAATCTCACATAGTACAGAGATTGGGCTTACTGTGATGTGAGTTTTTCTCTGTACATGACATCTATATGTACTTATTCCTCATATTTGATTTCCAGGACTGTGTCCTGATGCTACTTTTGAAGCCTTCTTTGGTGATTCTATGGTTGCTATTTATTGTTCATTCTCTATAAATTCTGTTACAGTTAGAGGTGTTTTCTTATTGGTACCTTTTGAATTCCAGAAAACGTAAATATTCTTTTTTATTAGGGAATATGGGTTAGAGCAGCTAGCACAGCTAATTATTAATGATAGGTTCTTAGTGTTCAGGGCTAATTGAGACTCCAACATAAATGCAATCCCTTGAAGCTGTACAATGCCCTACCCACACAATCAAACACAGCAACCCTGTTCAATATATAACTCAATTTGAACCAGTAAATACATTTTCTTCTTGTATGCAAAGAGAGCCATCACTTTGAGCAGAAGGTAGAAATCTATTGGGACCTAAGTATCATATCCCCGCAACCTTCACCCCCCACCAAAAAAGGAGAGAAGCATCCTTAGGAAACACAGATAATTCTTTCATCGGAATTAAGTCAGCAAATCAACTCTGCAGCTCTCCAAAGCCAGTTTTCCTAATTATCAGCTGGTCCACTGGGCCTTTAGTTCTCTGAACCCTGGCCTTCTGACTTACCATGGTTATGAACAAATAAGGTTACTGACTTCTTATAGTACCTGTGAGTCAGCACATTGGACTCTCTTACAGATAGCCAGGAAGAAGCCCTCAAATTCCTGAGGAACAGTTCTATTGTAGCTTTATGTTAAAGCAGAAATAATCACAGAGGAGCCTGTCTTGAAAAAAAAGCAACACTGATGACAGGGATATTTCAAACTGATGAAGAAGCTGACATTACCATTTATTACCCAGGATTTTGGAATTATTCAGGGTCTTGATCATGTAGAATAAAACACCTTAAATGTGTTTTACCCATCAATTTCTCCCACTAGAGAGTAAAGTCTGTGGAGAGACAACTTCTTTTATTAATCATTGTAACTTTGGGCTTCGTAACTTTGGGCTTAGTAACTTTATAACTAAACATTAGGTGAAATTATTTCAGGTTAATGGCAGAGCCACAATTTCACAATCAAAATTTTACCTCTACTATGGATTTTTCCATAACCCTACCCATTGACACCCAATCCTGTTACCTTCCCTATGGATAGGGTGGGGAAAGAATTCCTCCATGCAACTCTAACACCAGCCTGAGAATGTTTAAAAAGATCATTAAAACACAAAGAACAGAAATGATAATATTCCTGTAGACTGTCCTCCTCAGCTTGCATCCATTAAAGCTGTTCTTGACTCAGATTTTTAGTAATGATATCAAGCAATTTTAGGGTTGCTTGTGGGCACAGTACTTTTAATTCATCCCATCTTTATGACAACCCTAAAGATAGGTATGTAGCAATGGTCCATTAAAGAGGTGAGGAAACTGAACTCCAGAACACTATATAAATCAACCAAGATCTGTGAACCAAAAAGTACTAACACCAGTACTGGGACCAAGAAAATTACCCCAAAGTCCATGTGCATATTCATATTAATCAGTTCCTTTACACAAAATGCATAAGCACTCGCCTTTCGGGGTAAGCGAACAGAAGACTGAGAAGCCTTTCAATGTGTAGGACAAAGCATTAGTTTGAGTTTGAAAGGTTGCAGAAATGGAATGGTGGGTAATCATCAAGCAGGTGCTTTTGTGTTGACAGGTACTGGGGGAGATGTCAGAGATAAGCTCTGCTCTGTCAGTCCATTCTTGCTCAGCAATACTCACATATTGTTTTTCATTGAAATAGGACATGGTCACTACAGCATCTACCTACTTGTTTGAAGCCACACAGAAAAGATTTTTTTTCAAAAATGTTTCTATATTAATTCCTGAGAATTGGGAAAGAAGTCCTGAATACAAGAGGCCAAAACATGAGAGCTACGATCAGGTAAGTGTTGAAAACTTCTCTAAGAGAAAAAGAATATTTTCAGATGTTTCCCAGTTTTGCCACAAATTGATTGTTTCAGAGTCTTTCTAACTAAATATTGCCATTTGTGTTCTTCATGTTTTAATGATCTTTTGAAATATTCTCAGGCTGATGTTAGAGTTGCAGCACCAGCTTACCCAGGCAGAGATGAACCCTACACCAGGCAGTTCACAGAATGTGGAGAGAAAGCAGAGTATATTCATTTCACCCCTGACTTCATACTGGGAAAAAAACAAAATGAATATGGACCATCAGGTAGGAAATTTGGCTTAAACATCTCATTTTAAACAAGCATCTCTGTTCCTGGGTTTAATGAACCAGCCTTGGAGCAGAAGTCTTTAGGTTCACATCCTGGCTCTTCTGTTTATTTGCTGTGTGTGAACTTAAACAAGTGACCACATACTGTGTGCTTATGTCTGGTGAAGTGGTGAACAGTGGAGTTTTTGATCTTGTGGAAATATTATGAATATTAAAATAGAGAATTCATATAAATGTACAAAATACAGTAAAAAGAATTTCTTCAGAAATTTGGACAGAGCACATAAAAAATGTTTTTTTTATGTCATACTTTTAAGATTTCGATTTTCCAGTTCTCTACATTTGGATATATATTTTTAAATTTATTTATTTATTCTAATTTGTTATACATGACAGCAGAATGCCTTTCAATTCATAGTACACATATAGAGCACAATTTTTCATGTCTCTGGTGGTACACAAAGTAGAGTCACAGCATTCTTGTCTTCATACATATACTTAGAGTAATGATGCCCATTTCATTCCAACATCTTTCCTTCTCTCATGCTTCCTCCCTTCTCCTCCCTCCCTTTTGCCCTATCTAAAGTTCCTCCATTCCTCCCATGCTACCCACTCCCACCCCCATTATGAATCAGCATCCACATATCAGAGAAAATATCGGCCTTTGTTTTGGGGGGATTGGCTTACTTCACTTAGTGTAATATTCTCCAGCGCTGTCCATTTACCTGCAAATGCCATAATTTTATTCTCTTTTAATGCTGAGTCATATTCCACTGTGTATATATACCACAGTTTCTTTATCCATTCGTCTATTGAAGGGCATCTAGGTTGGTTCCACAATTTAGCTATTGTCAATTGTGCTATTATAAACACTGATGTGGCTGTGTCCCTGTAGTACGCTGTTTTTAAGTTCTTTGGGTATAGACAGAGGAATGGAATAGCTGGGTCAAATGGTGGTTTCATTCCAAGTTTTCCAAGGAATCTCCATATTTCTTTCCATATTTGGTTGTACCAATTTTCAGTCCCACCAGCAATGTATGAGTGGACCTTTCTCTCCACATCCTCACCAACACTTATTGTTTGTATTCTTAATAGCTGCCATTCTGACTGAATGAGATAAAATCTTAGTACATATATAGAGCACAATTTTGATTTGCATTTCTCTAATTGCTAGAGATGTTGAACATTTTTTTCATATATTTGTTGATTGTATATCATCTTCTGATCAGTTCCTTGGCCTATTTACTGATTGGGTTATTTGTGTTTTTTTGGTTTTAAGTTTTTTGGGTTCTTTGTATATCCCAGAAATTAGTCCTTTCTCTGATATGTGTGTGGTAAAAATTTGCTCCCATTCTGTAGACTTTCTGTTCACCTCACTGATTGTTTCTTTTGCTGAGAAGAAGTTTTTCAGTTTGAATCTGTCCCATTTATTTATTCTTGATATTATTTCTTGCACTATAGAAGTCTTATAAAGGAAGTGAGGGCCTAATCTGACATGATGAAGATTTGGGACTACTTTTTCTTCTATTAGATGCAGGGTCTGTGGTTTAATTCCTAGGTCCTTGATCCACTTTGAGTTGTTTTGTGCATGATGAGAGATAGGGGTTTAATTTCACTTTGTTGCATATGGATTTCCAGTTTCCCCAGCATCATTTGTTGAAGAGGCTATCTTTTCTCCAATGTATGTTTTTGGCACCTTTGTCTAGCATGAGATAACTGTATTTATGTGGGTTTTTCTCTGTGTCCTCTATTTTGTACCATTGGTCTACAAATCTATTTTGGTACCATACCATGCTGTTTTTGTTAACATTGTTCTGTAATATAGTTTGAGGTCTGGTATAGTGATGACACCTACTTCACTCTTCTTGCCAAGGATTGCTTTAGCTATTCTGGGTCTCTTATTTTTTCAGATGAATTTCATGATTGCTTTTTCTATTCTATGAGGAATGTCATTGTGATTTTGATTGGGAGTGCATTAAATCTGTATAGTACTTTTGGTAGTATAGTAATTTTGACAATATTAATTCTACCTATTCAAGGACAAGGGAGATTTTCTATCTTCTAAGGTCCTCTTTAATTTCTTTCTTTAGTGTTCTGTAGTTTTCATTGTAGAGGTCTTTCACTTCTTTCATTAAGTTGATTTATATTTGTATATTAATCAATTACACATATGTTACTTGGAAACCTGATGTGTATCAAGCTGGAGAGAGCCATGATGCCACTTACTGATCAAGAGAAAAATGTATAGGCTATTAGTTGGTGATATTATCATTTAACTATTTGCTTGCACCAGATGAAATTGTCTATAGTTGATCATTTGGCCTATTAAAAATGGAAATTTCATCTAGTTCAATCTAAATGTTAAGATAATTTGTTCAGATGAATGAAATAAATTATTTTACAGGCAAAAATGAAAATTACTGTTAAAGGAGAGTCCAACTCATAGGTCACTATTCAATGAAAAGTTTTATGAAACCCGAAGACTCAGAATTGCCTTTCCCTCTCCTATTGCCTGTTCAGTGAGTGTTCATTAAGTCTTCATGTCTGCCAACACAGCTGCCTTAGTCATCAATATCTGGACCACTTTCCTACTCTAATTGTGAAAGCTCCATAATACTCTCCATCCCAATCTCATCTCTCTCCCATATGTTATCCTGACAAGAAGTGCTCTCTTTGGCCCTTCTAATCTTTCTCATCTTTCTAGATGTTCCTTCTTTCTACCCTGGCATGTCCAGCAAACCTAGTCACTTCAACCACCAGCACAAATAGCTCAATTCTCCAGCCACTCTTATCCTAATTTACATCTCCTATATTGTATGATCTTGCCTCTTTTTTGCTTCTATTACACGTTTCCCAGACTGTTTAAGTGTAACATTAATTGGCATCATTACAAACACACAGTTTCTAAGCTCAGTTATGCTCTCAAATCTATTTAACAATATTCTTACTTGGCTTTTCTCAGTTCCCTTTCTCATTTCCCATAGTAGCTGTTTTAAAGAATCCACCATTTTTCTCAAGATCTCTAGCCACTCCTCTCACTCCAATTTTCAGATGCCTTAATGAGCAACTGAAGTCTCTATTTTTTGTTTGGTCATTCAAACTCATGTCCACTTTCCACCTCCTCTATATAGTTGCAATACAAAAGAAAAACTTTTACAATTTTTACATCCAATTTGCCCATTTCAGCTCTTGATCCTTCCTTATATCCTATAATCTAGACCTATTCCATTACTGACAGTCCTACCTATCCTCTCAGACAGTTCTTTGTTATGTAATTTGATATAAGTGTTTATAAAAAGGAAATTCACACTCTCTAAACCATCCTCTAAAAACAACAAGGCTTTTGGGAAAAAAGATTAGAAAGACAGCCCTCAAAATCTACATAATTTCATACCAACAACAGTAGTATAGTGTCTATAAAGATCATTTGGACGAGGCAGCAACTTGATAAGGCTGGAGGCTGCCATAGCAGATATTAAAAATGCTCATATGTACACATACACACACACACACACAGTAGAATTCTATTAGAAATGAGAGCAAAGTAGGCTGAAATGACATGATTTCAATGGCAATGGAATTTTAAGTCAGAAGGGCTGCTTTTTCAGGTGGGTGCGGGAAGCAGAGCAACCTGAGGAGGGTAGAAGTCAAATAGTGGACCTGTCTAAGAAGACAGTCACAGATGCAGGAAGTTTTAATTTTTAAAAAAATTCACCAAATGTCTTTAGTAGCACTTGATATGAGGGCTTTTCTCTCCCTTACTGAAGGTTATAATTCCATTCCCACTAACCAGGTCCTATTTTCCCACATCTCAAACAAGCAATTTTAAAGTTTAATGTGTAAAGAATAACTATTTCTCAATATTTTTATTACCACTTTCTCAAGAGTATTTTTAAACAAAATTCTCCTAATTACATCTCATGGCATCTTAATACAATAGTATTACTGTATGTCTGATTACATTGTTGGTAGAGTTAAAGTTTGAGGAGCCATAAGCCGTTGTACTATCGTTTTACTCATAAACTACCAATGTCCAAATCTTCATTGACTTTGACCATAGCATATACTCCTTAAAAGTTTTGTTGATTTAACATATAGGAAAATAAAAATACAATATACTATTTAACAATATACTCATTAAATGCCATAAGCTCTTTTTAGAAACAAAAATGTTAGGAGTTATGGAGATCCTCAATCTAAATATAATTTATAATGAGAAGACCTTAACATTTTTTAGATATAAAATTTGTCACTTGAATTATGATCATGCATTTGAAATATTTTCCTACAGGTAGACTGTTTGTCCATGAGTGGGCTCATCTCCGCTGGGGAGTGTTTGATGAGTACAATGAAGATCAACCTTACTATAGTGCTAAGTCAAAGAAAATTGAAGCAACAAGGCATGGCTATTTATATTCTCTTAGACGACCTCGGGCTTTTAACTAGTTGATTTTCCTATTTCACATTCTTTCAAATGATAACTATTTATTTTTGTCTCAATGAAAATACTAGATGCTACACTACAAAACTGCCTCTTTTTAAGGGAAATTTATCTTAGAGTAGTTGGTTGACTTTCTAAAATACACATAACTTTGATGGCAATTATTTGACTGATATTATGATGTATTTTACACCTATCTACCATAACTTCCAGAACTCATTTAGGCTAAGAGTGTACACTACATAGATGGACTAACTACATGTTGATCAAAATTATTTCTATTGTATAAGTTTAAACAAAAATGAATACATACTGCTAAATGTGGGCTGAGCAAGAAAGAAAACACTCCAAGAAACCAACTAGTAACTTCTTGGAGATAAACAAAGGTTATTTTGGAATATCAGTGTAGCATGGTAGTTAATAATAGACTATTCTCTTGATTCTGAGATTAGGAGAACAAAGTGGCTGGGGGAATCCACTTAAAATTGAGTGTGTTATCAATGATTAATGTCCTGCTAGGGATAGGGTCTTGTAACACAAGTACAAACTGTTAATGACTAATTTGCCTCAAAATGAACTGTCACATATTTTTCAGGTGTTCCACAGGTATCACTGGCAAAAATAGAGTTTATAAGTGTCAAGGAGGCAGTTGTATAACTAGATCATGCAGAACTAATTCTACAACAAAATTGTATGAAAAGGACTGTCAGTTCTTCCCTGATAAAGTTCAAACAGAAAAAGCATCCATAATGTTCATGCAAAGCATTGATTCTGTAAGTATGTCAATCATTATTTTCAGAATTTATAATCAAAGGGCATTTCTAGTTTTATTCATTTTTATTTTTATTATTTTGTGATGCTGGTGGTCAAACCCAAGGCCTTATACATGCTAACTGAGTACTCTATCCATTGAACTACATCCTGAGCCCCACATACCCTATTTTAATATATCTGTCCAGGTGACATAAGGATTAGATATATTAAGAAAGAAATCTTTGAACATTGGTTGACATATGTAAAGAACTCAGATAATGTTATCCGTTATCATTATCACTATTGTGGTAAAGCTACTTGATTCTCATTCATTATATTTTATTCAATAAAAGCATATTTTCAGGGTGTATTTTAAATTTCTTCCAGTTTTGTAGTTAGGCGTTTTTAGTGCAGGGTATAGTAAATTATTTTTTCATTTTATTAATCCTTTAGGTGTTGGAGTTCTGTAATGAAGAAAACCATAACCAAGAAGCTCCAAGTTTACAAAACATTAAGTGCAATTTTAGAAGTACCTGGGAGGTAATCAGCAATTCTGAGGATTTTAAAAACACCCCACCCATGGCAGCACCACCTCCTCCACCTGTGTTCTCATTGTTGAGGATCAGTGAAAGAATTCTGTGCTTAGTTCTTGATAAGTCTGGAAGCATGTCTGTAAGTTCATGGGTCCTTTTTCTCTCAATGTGGGCATGGAAGTAATTAAATGCTAATAACACACTGAACTCTACCTGTACCTGGGTTATTCTAAATCACATGGTGACATAAAACACCATCACTTCCTATAATCATGACCTCATTTGTTGCAGCAAAATATTGTAACCAAATCAAGATGTCAGTAAAGAACTAATCTGAGGATCTCTAGTTTTTTTTTCCAGAAAATGGATGGGTTTTTCTAGAAACTGGAAAAGCTCTGAAATCCTTTAATCAAGCTTTATTTGAAAGGTTAGAACTAGAGATTGAAAGATGAAATTATTTTTAACCATGGTCCTTTACTGAAAATGCTTCAGAGATGTGAAGATAGAGTGGATTAGTAGATACTAAACCCCATTCCAATTCAAAGAATAAAAGCTTTCAGCAGAATTCTGAACAGGCCTTTATTTTATTTGTATCAACTATACAAGTTACCTCTTTATGCTCAAAAACACAAAGAAAAATCATTATAAAGAATATCTATCTAGAGGCAGCCATTCATTCCATTATATTTTGGTGAATGGAAAGCATTGTATTCGGCTCTGAGAATATATGTCCATGTTATCAGAAGTTCAGAGTCCAACATAAAAATTTTCTCTCCCTTTTCTCATTACCTGAACAAGTTATATTTATTCTACAAAATTGAGGCACTCACCCAGGAGATGCTCTGGGTTTATAGGCTGCTGTAGGCCTATCCGTTGATTCCCAACACTGCCCTATGCATACTTCTATTACTGTGTATTATATTGAAATCACACATGTCTTTTCCAACTAGCTTGGGAGTTCTTCTAGGAAGTGGAATCTTGTCTGAAGCACCTTCCCCCTTAGCTTATAACAGAGTTAATCACATAAGGTGATAAATAATAATTGTTGAAATTAATTGACTAAAACAAGAAGATGCAATGTGATAAAACACCCAGAACATATGTTCTGCATATTTGAGGCAGAACAAAGCATGCTGAAGGCCAGGAATAAAAGTTTCAGCAAATGGAATATGGGTGGTTATTGAAAAAGGGCAGAGAAAGACACAGATTAATGAAATAAACCACAATAACACACAGTTTCAGAGAGAGCAGCAAAGTGCTAGACAGTAGCCCATGAAGTGGTCAGGAAATGTCACTGAGGAGAGAAGAGGTTACCGATTGGCAGATGAATAGTCTCCCTTAGACAGGTTTCTGGCAAATTCAGTGTTAATGTCAAAGCAAAATGGTGGAGAGCACTAAAATTGGGGGGTATAGTAGTTTTTTTCCTATAATTTGGTCAGGAAGTTCAGAGGGAAACTTGGGTATGAGTTTTGGGGAGGAAGGATGGTGATGAGGGATGGAAAAAACAAATGTATATATCCTTGGAAATCCAATGCCAGGGAAGAAGGATGTAAGTACTGAAGGGTTACCAAAAAACCAATTCCAATTGATCCATTGTCAAAGAAGTGGTGGGAAAGGTTTGGAGAAAAGGAAAGGAGGGGGGTTAGGACTGGGCTTCTCGGTATTTAGCTTTAGCTCAAGGAAGTTTCACATTTTGGGTAGAATAGTCCCCAATGAATGGACCATTTCAGTTCCTGGGTGGAAGTCAAGATAGTCTGTTGGATTTGTGAATTCTGGGGTGTGATTTCATCCTAGGACAACAGGCACAGAGACTCCCAGGAGTAATTACAGAGGCTCTGAAATGTGTATCATCACTAGCAACTCAATCAACCTCCCTAGCTTCCATCTCTAACTTGAATGTTTAGCTGCATGAATCAGCTCTAGTTAAAAAAAAATATGAGCTCCTTACTCTACTGTATGAGTTCCATAATACACATAATCATATTTTTCAATTTTACCAATTGAATAATTGCTTTCTTCAATACTACCAGTTAATATTGGTAGAGATTTCTTACCAATAAAGTTCATGCACTCATTTTGTATTATTAGCTATTATTTCATTTGAAAACCACTTGTTTGTTTTCTTATCCTTTTTTATTCAGACTTCCAGTCGCCTCAATCGAATGAATCAAGCAGCAAAATATTTCCTACTACAGACTGTTGAAAATGGATCCTGGGTAGGGATGGTTCACTTTGATAGTGTAGCCAGTGTTAAAAGTGAGCTAATCCAAATAAAAAGTAACAGTGAAAGAAACAAGCTCTTGGAGAGTTTACCTACGCAAGCTTCTGGAGGAACTTCTATCTGCTCTGGAATTGAAGCTGCATTTCAGGTGAAAAGCATACCACAAATACATTTTGTTCTTTTTTGGTTATTTGTTTTCAGAATATTTTCATGTGAAGTGCTGCTGCATATATGTGCAGCCTAATTATGACATAATTAATCTTAGAAGACATAGGACCACAGAAAAAATTCTTTTGATTTTTAATGGATTGGCAAATCAATGAATAAAATGTGGGGGAATAAATAAGTATAAAAATGCCACTACTTTATACACCCAATAAGTCAGGGACTTTGCTTTTGTTACAATAGGAGAGTTGGTGCTAAATACGTCAGTTAAGTAAATAAAAAATGTGGCATATATACATAATGGAATACTACTCAGCAATAAAAGAGAATAAAATCATGGCATTTTCAGGTAAATGGATGGAGTTGGAGAAGATAATGCTAAGTGAAGTTAGCCAATCCCAAAAAAACAGATGCCGAATGTTTTCTCTGATATAAGGAGGCTGATTCATAGTGGGGTTGGAAGGAGTAGCATGGGAGGAATAGATGAACTCTAGATAGGGCAAAGGGGTGGGAGGGGAAGGGAGGGTGTGTGGGGGTAGGAAAGGTGATGGAATGAGAAGTACATCGTTACCCTAAGTACATGTATGAAGACACGAATAGTGTGAACATACTTTGTATACAACCAGAGACATGAAAAATTGTGCTCTATATGTATAATATGATCTATAATGCATTCTGCTGTCATATATAACAAATTAGAATAAAAAAATTTAAAAATTGCAAGCAAAAAAGAGTATATGGACAGAAAAGTCATCAACTTTGGGGACAATGAAGCAAAATACTTGGTGTGATTCCACTTTAGGCCAATTCTCCTTTTTGTTTATGTGGCATTCGGACAGAGCAAAGTTACACCTATCTATTAAAGCAGACGGAGTATACTGACTATTAATCCTATCTAGTGTAAGCCTGGAAGTTAGGGTATGAACTTTCATGTCAGAGTACTGGCTTGGCCACTTACTAGCTTTGTAATCTTAGGCAAATGTTTTGGTCTCTATAAATTAGAGGACATGGGAATGCCAACCTCATAAGATCATTTTGAAGATGAAGTGAAGTTTTTCAGTTACATACTTATAATGATCTTTACTGTATTATAGAGTAAATTTTATGCAAATTGTCATCTTTAACACAGCATTAGTATCAATTGTCACTTCCCTAATTAGAAACCACTCTCTACTCCTTCACAGTCTATAAATTGTCTGAATTCCTCAGTCTGAAGTTTCTCCAAGTCTACAAACACTAAGATTGCCCTCTTTTATCTCCCAGCCTTTTTTCTCTGTTTTCCCCTCCTGATGCTCTATATCCCAAGAACTTACTGTGCACATTTTTCTCCAATCCTCACTGTATGCTAGCTGTCCCTGTACCTATATACATGCAAATCCTCTACCTAAAATGCATCCTTCTTTCCCACATTGACATGTTAAAATTCTACTAGTTCTTCAAAATCTCTCTCCTTGTAGCTTTTTCTGCCCCTCACAACCCTATATAGTCTCTTTTATGAATTACATGGAATTTTAAGTGTAGATTTATCAAATGAAGGTCTGCATTCAAATCAATTGTCACTATTAGCTTTGTACCCTAAACATGATTCTTGACCTCTCTAGTCCTTCAGTTCCTCATTAGTAAAATGGGATAATTAAAGCCAGCACATAAGGTTGTTTATGTTTTCATTTATTCAACATGTATTTAATGTCTAGCTGGTATGGGCCAATCAAAGCTGCTTCCCTCTGTGGTATTTGCTGTATAGGGAACAGATTTTACCATATAGGTGAATACAAACAGTAATGCACATTATGGAGACAGTGTTGTGAAAGAACCCAACAAGGTGATTTTGAGTAACTGGGAAAGGAGGAATCACTGCAGAAAAAGAGGCCATTGAGGCTTTCCTAAAAAGTGACATATAAACTAAGACTTGAAAGATGATGTTTCAAATCCTTCAGTAGCATCTGTTGTGCTTAAAACAAATTACAACTCTCTTATATTTTTTGAAGCTTTGAATTATTTAGCCATCATCTAATTTTCCAACCATATTTCATACCTCCTCCTTTGCAATTCTCCAGTGCCACCAGATTCTATCATTTCTTAGAATAATCCAGTTTTTCCTCACCTCTTTCCAAGGAACTTTATGCTTTCCTTATATGTTAACCATTGGCTCCTTCTCATCTAATTTCCCTTTTGTCTTTTGGATCTAGGATGGTAATTGTGTTCTGAATTATGCTTTCAGGTGATTGAAAAGCTAAACCCCCAAATAGATGGATCTGAAATAGTGCTGCTGACAGATGGGGAGGACAAAACTACAGGGAGATGTGTTGATGCTGTGAAACAGAGTGGGGCCATCATTCATTTAATTGCTTTGGGGCCATCTGCTGAACAAGCAGTAATACAGATGAGCAATGAAACAGGTAAAACATGACCTGTACATTCTAGACCTTTAATATCAATGTATATAAAGAGGCTGACAACTCAACAACTTCTCTTAAACTCCTAGTTTGCAAGTCCTGGGCCAGGAGTTGGAAACCACAGTCAAACCAGACCCAATCTCTGTTCTCACAGTACTCAGAATTCAGTTGTATGGAGAGGCAAATAAAACTGCAAATTAGATCATAATCATATAATATTCCTTCATAACAGTAGGACTATCCAAGAATAAAATTCTGTGTGTGCAGAGGAAGCCATCAATTCTCCCAAGGTTGTAGAGTATAGGGGCAAGGAGGTCTCAGCAACTAGGTGACTTCTGAGCTAGACCTTGAACAAGGTATTAAATTTCCCTGGGAAGGAAAGAGGGTAAGAGAAGATAATCAGGCAATGAACCAAAAAAATCATGTTGGAGGACAATGTGATGGAAGCAATGATATTTCCTTGAGGAAGCAATGGTATTCCTGTGAGGCCAGAGCATAGGTGCCCATCTGTGAAGCAGGCTGTGAGGTAGAAAGCCACAACTGACATTAGCTCAGCCAAAAGATCCAAATAACGAGAAATTTCTAGATAAATATTAACAATAGTAGCTGTTATTTTAGATACAAAGATGTGATGAAAACAGATTATGTTTCTAATATCTTCTAAACATAACAGAAAAAATATAATTCACAACATGAGTGCTAAATATTTTATCAAATTGGCTTTAATGGCACAAATATAAGCTTGCTGTTAGTTGTATAAACTCATCATTTTAAGGTGTTTCTGTTTTGTTTTGTTTGTTTTTGGTGTTTTGTTTGAGACAGATCTCTAAAGTTGCCGAGACTGGCTCCAAAATTGTAATTCTCCTGCTTCAGCCTCCCAAGTAGCTAGTTTTACAGGCCTGAGTTGCCATGCCCATCCAAAGTGCTTTTATAGCAAATGCAAAATTTAAATCACTTCCAAGTATTCCATTGAGTAGTAGTACCTTTTGAACTTGTCTTTACTGCTTACTTTTCTTCTATCTCCTGTCAATGATTGTCAGGATACCTCAGTACATAATATCTTTCTAATTTATATATTATCTTCTAATTTTCTGTTTGATCTACTCTGTCTGCAATATCTAAAAACCACTTTGATAGAACTATATCCTAAATAAAACTGAATAATTCCCCAAAAGGGTTGTGTAAAGACTGCAAGCTTAACCACGTGGAACTGTAACATTTTCTTTCATCATCCATGATTATTTGATGTATTTCAGGTAGCTGATATTTTGATGTTGAGGTATTAAAGTAGCTTCTGCTTCCTAGTTATATTTTTAAATTGGCATTTAAGAATTAAATCTTATAGCTATCTGACATTAGTCTATTTTAATAATATGTACTGAAACTGATTTTGTTTAAACTGTTACCTTATTAATCACTAAATGTACTTATTTTCTAGAAAGCAAACTAACTAATGCATTTACATTTTAGGAGGAAAACATATTTATGCTTCAGATAATGCTGAGAACAATGGCCTCATTGATGCTTTTGGGGCCCTTACATCAGAAAATGCTGATCCCACCCAGAAGTCATTTCAGGTCAGAGTTCCCACTACTGGGGCTTTTCTGCTTGCATTTACCATAACTGAAAAGAATTTGTAGTCTTAAGTTTTGAGTTCTATGTTTATCTCAAAGTAAATTTCTAATTAAAATGAAAACTTTTGCCAGAAATAGAAATTATCCTAGAAATAATCAACCCAATTGAGTGCTAAAATCAGAGGAAAATACCAGAAAAAAAAAGAAAGAAAAAGAAAGAGCAGAATTGGAAAAAAATATAATAAACCTTTGAGGAAAATGAAAAAAAAGAGTAAAATAAATGGTAAGAGAGCTTAGATTTTTTTTCATATTCCCATAGAATTTGGTTAAGAAATAATATTAAAACCTAATTACATACATTTTCCATCAAAGGACTTCATTTAAAAAAAGCAACCATTTTAGAATGAATGTATTTTTTAAAAAACTCATGTTTTTAAGCTTTCCTTATCCTTCACTCTTATAAAATAAATTTAGACAAATGAATTCAAGTGCCTAATTTGGAAACATAAGAAGTGTATCTTGGAAATAAACAGGAGAAAGAAAGGGTGAAAGATCATTCTGTATCTACAAGGCTAGGGCTTCTCCCACCTTTTCAACCACATTTTTTTTGCTGGCATTTTATTTTACTCACCTCTCTTCTGAACTCAACTCTTTTTCTCATCTATGTTACAATAGCACCATCATTTTTTGTAACTTAGATTCAAGAACTTTGATTAAGCAATTGTTCTTTAATTCAGATCCCATCTATGATGTCAACATAGGCTATTTCCATCAAAATCTTAAAAAAATTCTCTTCTTTCCAAAAGTCTATATCATACCTCCTTATGTCAAGACTTCCGTGTTCAGTTTTTCTATTCATCATGTTACTCTCTACATTAAAACTTATCATGATCACCTAGACAGATCTATTTTCCAACAATAAGTAGAGCATAGATGCTGTAGCCTGTGGCTACATTTTGGTTTGGAGATTTTACAGCATAATAATACTTTCTTAAATCAAAGACATATTCACTTAACAGGAGATGAAGATTTTTATAACAATGATGCTTCAAGTAGAATCCACTCACTTTTATCAGCATGAGGGTGTGTTTTGTTGTGGAGTAAGTTGAAGTAGAGATGAGATTTCTTATTGTTCTGAAAAGGCTCTACTTAGGAAGCATGTAGTGAATGGATCAAGTTGGACCTTCTGAGACTTTATGTTACCTGAAATGAGCCAGGCCCAGAAAGACAAAAGTGTATGATCTTAAATAGTTGAACTCAGAGAAGCAAACAGTAGAATGGTCATTATCAACAACTGGTAGAATGTAGGAATTGGAGAGATGTTAGACAAGGATACAACATTTCAGTTAAATAGAAATGAGTTCAAAAGATCTATCATACAAACATGATGATGATACTTAATAACATGAATGACATCCTCATTGAGAGGACTTCAGTCCTTTCACAAACATACACACACACACACACACACAAAATGACAAGGATGTGAGGTAATGCTCATGTAAATTAGCTTGATTTAGCCCTTCCATAATGTGTACACTTTTCAAAACATCATGTTGTACATGATAAACTTATACAATTTTTGTCACTTTAAAAAATAGTAATTAAGCAAAAGAGGGCTCTCCTAGACTATGTGCTACCCACAAAGACTTGAATAGCTTCTTAAAAGTTCCTCCTTGAGATGGTCCTACATTTTACTTGGTCTTGTCTCAAGATTCCATCCTGTACACATCAGTTTCCCCTTTTGTGTTTGCTGTCCAAAGCTTCACTCTCTATCCTGTATGAAAAACTATTTCAAGATTTCAGATCAGGAAAATATCCATGAGAGCATTTTCCCAATGATTTATGGTCCTTATTTGTAAAGCTCTCACTCTCTGTCAAATGCTCGAATGATCCATAAACATCATTTCTTGGATCATCATGAAAATGGGTAAACTAAGGGTAATCAAACATGCATGCACACAAACACACACACATACATACCCCCAATAGTCCTTCGCTGTCTATAGTACCCTTTAATAGTAAAGACTAGTATGGATCTGGGAAAAAAATAATCACTTCCTGTCCCCAACTGTAATTTCATTCTCCTGATCTACAGCTCTTTTATATCCTGTTTTTCTCTCAGATCCTCTATTTCCACACATTCTAACTAACAACTGCTACATATCAATGAGTTTCAGAAAGATCCCAAGAGTAAGGTGGCCATATATAAGATTGTATTTAGATGAGAAATTGAGACTGATCTTTAAAAGAAAAAGAATAAAATTATTCTATTCTACAATCATTGATTTTTAAAATATATCTAAACAGCTCGAAAGTAAGGGATTAACCCTGGACAATGATCTCTGGATGAATGACACTGTAATAATCGATAGCACTGTGGGAAAGGAAACATTCTTTCTTGTCACATGGGAAAAACAGCCTCCCAGTATTTCTCTCTGGAATCCCAGTGGGACACTGACAGAAGCTTTCACATGGGACACTCTTTCCAAAATGGCCTATCTCAGCATTCCAGGAACTGCACAGGTAAGTAATCAGTTTTTAGACTTCCTCTGAATTTTTGAAAGCTGAAAATAAATTGTTTAATGTCATAAGTGTGAGTATTTATGATCATATCATCTACAAAATTATTTTGTGATTCACTCTCCTTGACTTTGTGACCCTAAAGACTATAGTAGGTAGCAGGAAAATGAAATACAGAACTCTTGCATCAGGAGAAAGTCTAACAAGAACTCTCAGGAAAAACTATGGGAAGACTCTGTGCAGTTAGTGTGCAGACTGCTGTTGAGGTCAATGAATAAGACCAAAGGCAGACTGTCCAGTAATTACTTTTTCCAAATGAGATGTCATAAAATACAGACACCATACATGACAATAATCAGAGTACCTGCCTGAACCCCAACTCACACCATTTTAAAACCTCAAGCCATCAAAACACTGTTTATCATACTTCATACTTCTAAAGATTTATTGTAGATTTGAATAATAGAAACCAGAATATGATTTGACTCTGGAAACTTACTATCTTTCCACTGGAAATTTTAGGTGGGCACTTGGACTTACAGTCTTCAGGCCAAAGCAAACACAGAAACACTAACCATGACAGTAACCTCTCGGGCAGCAAGTTCTTCTGTGCCTCCAATCACAGTGAATGCTAAAATGAACAAAGATACAAACAGCTTCCCCAGCCCAATGATCGTCTATGCACAAGTTCTCCAAGGGTATCTCCCCATTCTTGGAGCCAGTGTGACTGCGATCATTGAATCAAACAGTGGAAACACACAAGTTTTGGAACTTTTGGACAATGGTGCAGGTAATTCACTGGTTTTATGAATAAGCCTATATTTTCAAAACTCAGGATATGGTAAGGGTCCTGTGTCAAAATGGGGCAGTAAGATAGATACCCAAGGAATGGAGAAATAGCAGAACCTGCAGGGAATTCTATCAGATAAAACCTGTAATCAATGTTGACAATAAATGTTATTTGTTGTTATTATTATTGGCCATCACCATTTAAGTAGATCGCATTCAGACAGTTGAGGACAGCATCAGCAATGCCAGGCAAGTGTTTCATAGGGGAACATCATCAAGAAAGTCTGCTTAGAGACGGTTAAGCACAAGCAGTCAGATGAGATCTAGTGGTACTACCTGGGCCCCTGGTAGGAAAAGGGAGAGAAGCAAGAGTAACTGCCAACAACTGAAAAAAAAAAATGACAGAGTTTTGAGAGCTGAGGCGCAGGGGCAGCAGGAGCTACCTGAAGAAAGGAGGGCTCCTCACTGGGGCATCAGATACCAGGTGTTACAAGTAGGAAAGAAGGAACTGTGCTGGCTTCTGATAAGAGGTCAGTGAGCAAGGAAAGAAGCAATTTGATTCACATCTGAATTATTACAGATTTGAATCAGTACCTTCCACAATGTAATTTATTCACTTTTTTGATAATACTGTCTTCAACTAGAGTTGGCTAATTATTCTTACGTGCAACTCAATTCCTTCTTCAGGGACCACTGTCCTTTGCTTTTTCTTTCCCTTTCCACAAAACTATCTGCAGTATATAAAACCTATCTATATCTTGTTTGATTTCTTAGCATTTTATCAGATGAATATTTAGCTAATTGGGAAGTATCTAGTTTGAAATGCCTTCACTTAAGAAGACATTGGTGATTAACAATGGCTTAGTGTAGGCATTCTCAAACTTTAGCATACAGGGAATAATCTGGAGAGTTTGATTAAAATATGGAATGCCAAGGCCCTTCCCTAGGTAGTATGAGAAATTTACATGTCTAAATATCTTTACACTTATAGAGATACAGATAATGGTGGTTCAAGGACCTCACTTAGTACCCTCTGAATTAGAATTTATACTCCACAAGATACATGTTTTGCAATATAACAGGTAACAGGAATGCTAGTGTTATCAAGAAGTATACTTATGATATAGTGTTCCTGAAATCCTCCAATTTTTATTCCAATAGCAGATGGGATTTTTCTATGTCAGAACAGAAAATTAATGGATCAGCAAAGACCAGAGAAAAGAAAAAGGAAGAGTTGTTGAAGATAAAGCAAAACAAATAATTGTACTTGGCTTGAGTGAGAATTAGATGCTACACAAAGTCACTTTTTTTCCTATTGTGGACATTTTTTTTATTTAAATACAAGGATGACATATGACTAGATAAATTAATATGACTAGATAAATTAAGGTGAAAACAAAGCAAATGGCAGAGAAATGATAAGAGTAGTACCATAAAATATATTTAAATTGATAAATGATAAAAATATGAGGTATTTATGTTTATTATACATACACAAATTTAAATGTGTGTATATGTGGTATATGGATATAAAGGTACAAAAATAACTTGAGTATCAATTCAACAATATTTTGAGCTGACAGAGTATAATGGAAATATTCTCCAGAAGGTCAAACCCTAAATATGAAGCTTGGTTGAGAGGACATGTTATAGAGGCCACAGCTTGTTGTTTTGGAAAATGCATGAATTTCTCTTTGTATTTACAATCATTTATTTCTTCATTTCTATGATAAGGTGCTGATTCTTTCAAAGATGACGGGGTCTACTCCAGGTACTTTACATCTTATTCGGAAAATGGCAGATATAACTTAAAAGTGCGAGCTCACGGAGGAACAGACTCTGCCAGACGAAGCTTGCGGCACCCACTGAATAGAGCTGCCTATATACCAGGGTGGGTGGTAGATGGTGAGTAGCTCATGGTGTCTGAATTCATGCATAGATAGAAGAACAATATTGGGGGTTTGGTATAATTGAGGCTTAACATCTTACAACTCAAAATATAGCTTTTCCCACTTCTAGAATAAAGTTCTTAGCTAATTGTCTCCAAATTAATCTAGGCTTTAGAATAATGCCTGGAACCTAGTAAACACTTAAAAACTGTTAGCTAGCATTATGTCATTTTGAGAAACCTTCATGATATCAATAAAAATATGCCAAATTTTTAGCTCAGGACATGAAAACAAATCAATATGTTATGAGCCTAAGTATAAGCAGAATTTATCCCTCAGATTACATGTGCTATTAAAAATAAACATTTATTTGTAATGGTGTTTTCTGGTTTGTTTGCTTTTAAACTGCTTTTATATTTTAAAAGTTAATATGCACATTATAGGAAACAGAAAAACACAAGCAAAGAACAAAGTCATGGAGTCACAAGTAGCTTAGCTGGACATGTCCTTTCAGAACCTGCATGTGTGTATACAATATCTCATTTTGTGTGGTTGAAATCATACTGTGCATCGGGCTTTTCTGTGTATCATGAATATTCACCAGTTTAAAATTCCTAAGCTACATGAGTATTTTTGATAACCAAGAATACACTACGGCAATACCTTCTGTTAGAAAAAAATTGCAATCCTGCCTTTCCTGGGACAAAATTTTCACTCAAGGCAGAAATGATAACAGGTCTCTAGATAAATATATTGGCAAAGTTACAACTACAATAATCCATTCCTTTAATGCTCAATTTAAAATGAGACATAAAGCAACAGAATACACCAAGCATGTTTCTCAGAAGGTTCACTGTCAGATTTCTACTACTAAAATACTAGCAAGAAAGCATGTTCCCAGTGAATTGAAGTATTCCTACAGTACAGCCAGAAGTTGTACACACATCAGTAGCTCACATCAAAATGAAAATCAGTGTTTGCTCCCATGATAGTGGAATGCATTACAATTCTTATTATACATATACAGTACAATTTTTCATATCTCTGATTGTATATAATTTATGTTCACAATAATTCGTGTTTTCATACATGAACTTTGAATAATGATGTCCATCACATTTCACCATCCTTGATAACCCCTGAACCCTCCCTTCCTCTCCCAGCCCTCTGTCCTATCTAGAGTTTATCTATTCCTCCCATGCTCCCCCTCCCTACCCCACTATGAATCAGCCTCCTTATATAAGAGAAAACATTTGGTATTTGTTCTTTTTAGGATTGGCTAACTTCACTTAGCATTATCTTTTCCAGCATAATCTATTGACCTGCAAGTGCCCTGATTTTTTCTCCTTTATTGCTGAGTAATTTCCATTGTGTATATATGCCACATTTTTTCTATCCATTCATCTATTGAAGGGCATCTAGGTTGGTTCCACAGTTTAGCTATTATGAATTGTGCTGCTATAAGCATTGATGTGGCTGTGTCCCTGTAGTATGCTGTTTTTAAATCCTTTGAGTATAGACCAAGGAGAGGGATAGCTGGGTCAAATGATGGTTCCATTCCTAGTTTTCCAAGGAATCTCCATACTGCTTTCCATATTGGCTGCACCAATTTGCAGTCCCACAAGCAACGTATGAGTGTGCCTTTTTCCCCACATCCTCGCCAACACTTATTGTTGTTTGTCTTCATAATAGCTGCCATTCTGACAAGAGTGAGCTGATATCTTAGAGTGGTTTTGATTTGCATTTCTCTAATTGCTAGAGATGATGAACATTTTCTCATATATTTGTTGATTGATTGTATATCCTCTTCTGAGAAGTGTCTATTCATGTCCTTGGCCCATTTATTGATTGGGTTATTTGTTTCTTGGTGTTTAAATTTTGAGTTCTTTATATACCCTAGAGATTAGTGCTCTATCTGATGTGTGAGGGGTAAAAATTTGCTCGTAAGATGTAGGCTCTCTGTTCACCTCACAGATTGTTTATTTTGCTGACAAGAAACTTTTTAGTTTGAATCCATCCTATTTATTGATTCTTGGTTTTAATTCTTGTGCTATAGGAGTCTTATTAAGGAAGTTGCGGTCAATTCCCACACGATGGAGATTAGGGCCTACTTTTTCTTCTATTAGACACAGGATCTCTGGTTGTATTCCTAGGTCCTTGATTCACTTTGAGTTGAGTTTTGAATATGGTGAGAGATAGCAGTTTAATTTCATTTTGATGCATATGGATTTCCAGTTTTCCCAGTACAATTTGTTGAAGAGACTATCTTTTCTCCAATGCATGTTTTTTGGTGCCTTTGTCTAATATAAGTTAATTGTGATTTTTGTGGGTTAGTCTCTGTGTCCTCTATTCTGTACCATTGGTCTACCAGTCTGTTTTGGTGCTAATACCATGCTATTTTAGTTACTATTGCTCTGTAGTAGAGTTTAAGGTCTGGTACAATGATGCCACCTGCTTCACTCTTCCTGCTAAGGATTGCTTTAGCTATTCAGGGTCTCTTATTTTTCCAGATGAATTTCATGATTGCTTCTTCTATTTCTATGAGGAATTCCATTGGGATTTTGATTGGAAGTGCATTAAATTTGTATAGTGCTTTTGGAAGTATGGTCATTTTGATAATATTAATCCTGCCTATCCAAGAGCAAGGTAGATCTTTCCATCTTCTAAGGTATTCTTTGATTTCGTTCCTTAGGGTTCTGTAGTTTTCATTGTATTGATCTTTCACCTCTTTTGTTAAGTTGATTCCCAAGGGTTTGTTTTCTTTTTTTTTTTTTGCAGCTGTTGTAAATGAGGTAGTTTTCCTCATTTCCCTCTCAGAGGATTTGTCACTGATATACAGAAATGCCTTTGATTTATGGGTGTTGATTTTGTATTCTGATATTTTGCTGAATTCATTTACTAGTTCATGAAGTTTTCTGGTGGAACTTTTGGGGTCTTCTAGGTATAGAATTATATCATCAGCAAATAGTGCCAATTTAAGTTCTTTCCCTATACATATCCCTTTAATTTCTTTCATCTGTCTCATTGCTCTGGCCAGTGTTTCAAGAACTATGTTAAATAGAAGTGATGAAAGAGGGCATCCCTGTCTTGTTCCAGTTTTTAGAAGGAGTGCCTTCATTTTTCTCCATTTAGAATGATGGCCTGGGGCTTAGTGTAGATAGATAGCCTTTAGGATGTCTAGTTGTAAATTCTTTTAACTTTTGTTTATCAGGGAAGGTTTTTATTTCATTGTCAAATCTAAAGCTTAATTTTGCTGGTTACAAGATTCTTGGTTGGCATCCATTTTCTTTCTGAACTTGATCTATGTTGTTCCAGGATCTTTTAGCTCTTAGGGTCCAGGTTAAAAAATCTGCACATAACCTGATTGGATTTCCCCTGTATGTAATCTGATTCCTTTCTCTCATGGTTTTAAGTTTCTCTCTTTAATCTGTATGTTAGGCATTTTCATTATAATGTGCCTTGGTGTGGATCTGTTGTGATTTTGTACATTTGGTGTCCTGTACGCCTCTTGAATTTGGTTTTCCAATTTATTTTTCATGTTTGGAAAATTTTCTGATAGTACTTCATTGAATAGATTGTTCATTCCTTTTGTTTGGAACTCTATGCCTTCCTCTATCCCAATAATTCTTAAATTTGGTCTTTTTATGCTATCCCATATTTCTTGAATGTTCTGCTCGTGGTTTCTTACCATTTTCATTGTGCAGTCTACATTATTTTTCAAGATTATATAGTTTGTCTTCATTGTCTGGGGTCCTGTCTTCCAAGTGGTCTAATCTGGTGGTTATGCTTTCAATTGAGCTTTTAATTTGGTTTATAGTTTCTTTCATTTCAAGGATTTCTGTTTGGTTTTTCTTTAGAACCTCTATCTCCCTATTGAAGTAAACTTTTGCTTCCTGAATTTGTTTATGTAACCCTTTGTCAAAATGATCTTTTGCTGCTCATATTTGCTCTCTTATATCATCCTTTAATTCACAGAACATTTTAATTATGTGCAGCCTGAACTCCTTTGCTGTAATTTCATCTGTTGTTCTGGCCATGGATTCTAATAATGTGGTATCTTGATTTGTTTGGGGCAGTTTTTTCCCTTGTCTTTCCATGTTGCTCGGGTATCTTCTTTTCCAGCTCTGTGGATCTGAGGCATTCCCATGTTTACCCTATAGGCTTGTAGTGCCCATGTAGGGTTCCAATACCTCACCTTTGAGGGGAAGGACAATGTTAACAGATCCCAATATAAACAAAATACCACCTGGTTATCTGATGTTCTAAACTGGTAGTTGCCGCAACTAAAGATGGTTATGGAGGCCCAGCAGAATGCATTTCAATTTATAGTACACATATAGAGCACAATTTTTTATGTCTCTTATTGTATACAATGTAGAGTCACACCATTCGTGTCTTCATATGTGTACTTAGGATAATGATGTCTTTCTCATTCCACCATCTTTCCTACCCCCAAAACTCCTCCCTCTTCTCCCTCCCCTTTGCCCTATCTAGAGTTCCTCCATACTTCCCATGCTCCCCCATCCATCCCCATTATGGATCAGCAACTACATATCAGAGAAAATATTTAGACTTTGGCTTACTTCACTTAGCATAATATTCTCCAATTCCATCATTTACCTGCAAATGCCATGATTTTATTCTCTTTTAATGTGGAGTAATAATCCATTGTGTATATATACCACATTTTCTTTATCCTTCATCTACTGAAGGGCATATAGGTTGGTTCCACAATTTAGCTATTGTCAATTGTGCTGCTTTAAACATTGATGTGGCTGCTTCACTGTAGGATGCTGTTTGGGGGTATAGACCAAGGAGTGGAATTGCTGTGTCAAATGGTGGTTCCATTCTAAGTTTTCCAAGGAATCTCCATACTGTTTTTCATATTGGCTGCACCAATTTTCAGTCCCACTGGCAATGTGTGAGTGTGCCTTTTCCCCCACATCCTTTACAACATATATTGTTGTTTGTATTCTTAATATCTGCCATTCTGACTGGAGTGAGATGAAATCTTAGGGTAGCTTTGATTTTCATTTCTCTAATTGCTAGAGATATTGAACATTTTTTCATATATTTGTTGATTGATTCTATATCATCTTCTGAGAAGTGTCTGTTCAGTTATTTGGACCATTTACTGATTGGGGTTTTTGTTTTGTTTTGTTTTGGTGTTAATATTTTTGAGTTCTTTATATATCCTAGAGATTATATAATCTATCTGATCTATCTGATGTGTGTGTGGTAAAAATTTGCTCCCAAAATGTAGGCTGTCTATTCACCTCACCGATTGTTTCTTTTGCTGAAAAGAAGCTTTTAAGTTTGAATCCATCCCATTTATTGATTCTTGATTTTATTTTTTGCACTACAGGAGTCTTACTAAGGAAGTTGGGACCTAATCCAATATGATGGAGATTTGGGCTTACTTTTTCTTCTGTTAGGCACAGGGTCTCTGGTTTTATTCCTAGGTCCTTGATTCACTTTGAGTTGAGTTTTGTGCAAGGTGAGAGATTGGGGCTTAATTTCATTTGGCTGCATAAGGATTTCCAGTTTTCCCAGCACCATTTGTTGGAGAGGCTATCTTTTCTCCAATGTATGTTTTTGGCACCTTTGTCTAATATGAGATAATTGTATTTATGTGGGTTTCTCTGTGTCCTCTATTCTCTACCACTGGTCTACAAGTCTATTTCGGTAAAAACAATCCTTCCTATGAGTTTTAACATAAAGTGTATTCAGAGTGTTATTTAACTAACTGTCCTTTTGTCATTAATGTTTTCATTAAATCAAAAGAAAAAATGTGTACAACAAGGTGATGATAAGCATGAAGAATTTATTCTTTGCTAACTTTGCTTTGCATAGTTACTTATCTTGTGACTTTTAGGGGCTTTTTCTTAGCAATTAGAATACCATAATAAATATTATTCCTTAGCACTTGCAGCGTGGAGTGGTTGGAAGGAAACTGGCTTTTCCCCAGGTATATTCCAGCCTGAAGATAATTTGAGAAATAAAGCAACACTTTTTTAAAGGCATATATTGAATTATTGAATTATTATATAGCTTTATTCTTGTTTAGTGTAGTCCTCATTTTAGAACAATTTTTTATCCTAAAGGATACTAAAACGTGAATTATCCCAGCAATTGGTGCTTATGATTCTGTCAGAAGACTTAGTAAAAATTTGACTATACATATGAAGAGGGGAAAAACCAGTGGGATGAAGAAGGTGATTTGTTTGCTAACTTTGAACTAGTGAATTTTTAATGCAGGGGTAATTGAAGTGAACCCACCAAGACCCGAAACTAATGAGGATACTCAGACAATATTGGAGAATTTCAGCCGAACAGCATCTGGAGGTGCATTTGTGGTATCAAATGTTCCAGGCCCTGCAAATGCTCCCTTGCCTGACCTGTTCCCTCCAAGTCAAATCACAGACCTTGATGCCACATCTGAGCGGGATCAGATCAACCTAACATGGACAGCGCCAGGAGATAATTTTGATGTCGGAACAGGTAAGCATAAAGTTTCATGTGGTTTCAACTTAAGTTAAAGGTGCTCATTGCAAAAGCAAGGGTGTATGGGCAGGTTAGGGAAGAACAGTTTTTTACTGACAGCTCACTGAACTTTTAATTTTATAATCTGATATTTTTCAATCAATCAAACAGGAGATATTTTAACATGGTTAAAATATAGTAGCATTTGGCAGAGCTTAAAAGTCAGAATTCAGGTTTATTTAAAAAGCAGTAACTTTTTTGTGAGTATATACTATGCATAAGTAAACAACATTTTTGAGAGTAAATGGAAAGAAATTTATATGGTATCTATGCTACAGTTACTAAACTGCCTGTAACTCTTTTCTTAGTTCGACGGTATATCATAAGAATAAGTGGAAGTATCATTGATCTAAGAGACAATTTTGATGATGCACTTCAAGTGAACACTACCGATCTATCACCAAAAGAGGCGAACTCCAAGGAAACCTTTGCATTTAAACCAGGAAACATCTCAGAAGAAAACATAACCCATATATTCATTGCCATTCAAAGTGTAGACAAAAGCAATTTGACATCAAAAGTATCCAATATTGCACAAGTGGCTTTGTTTATCCCTCAAGCAGATCCTGGTCCTGATGAAGGCCAACCAAATCCTAATCCTGGTGAAAGTCATCCTAATCCTAATTCTGGAGTAAATATTTCTACAGTGGTGCTATCAGTGGTGGGGTGTGTTGTGGTTGTTAGTATTATTTTAAGTACCACTATTTGTATCTTAAAGAAGAGAAACTCTTCAAAAAGACCTACAACTGAGTTTTAAAAAAACAAAAACATATAAGTAAAGGATATTTTTTAAATTCTAAATTCAGCCTGTATGAATTTACACTTATAAAAGATAAGTTTAAGAGGTCTCAAAAGAATACTATGATTAAATATAAACATGCATGAATTTGTGAAAAACTGTCAATACTAAGGTTAATACTTTTATTCATTCATTTGATTTTTCATATGTAGTGATAAATAAAGACCTTTTTCTTATTGATGCCCCAGCTGTGTATTATTTTTCTGATGCAAAATGTTCAGAAATAATATTTTCAAATTTCCTGACAAAGTTAAAATTGTCAATTTAAGTAGTTTTTTAATAATTACAAAAAATCAAATAAATGATATTTGTGGAAATTCACTGGTTTTGGTGCCATTGGTATAAACTGATGGCATTATACCTAAAAGCTCCACTATAGCACTGAAATATCTATAATCATATTTGTTGCAATTCATGATATATGGAATGTAGCAGTTAAAAAAATCAGATACCACCTGTCAAACAATAGTTTTTTTCTGATTTCAGTTCAATATAAACATACGCGTCTTTTTCCTTAAAAAGCCATACCTACCCATGTATTGTTTCTTTCATCATAGGAATTATTTAAGCTACTGTGTATTGACTGTTTTCAGAGAAAAAAACTAAAATATGTAAAAAAACAATTTCATTCATAACTCAGAGTCACAAGGTCCCAAAAACAACTGTAGGGGAAGAAAACTTTACTAAGGGCTCATGGTTTCAAAGGTCTCAGTCCATGACAGCAGGCTCCATTCTCTGGGGCTCAAAATGAGGCAGAACATCATGGTGGAGTGTGTGGCAAAGGGAAGTGACTCACATGGGTCAGGAAGTAGAGAGAGAGGTCTCCACTTGCCAGATACAAATATATACCCCAAAGCCATACACCCCAATTCCCACCACCTCCAGCTTCACCCTACCATTTCAGTCTCCACTCAGATAATCCCTATCAGGGGATTAATTCACTAATTTTTTAAGACTTTCACAACCCAATTATTTCTCCTCTGAACCTTCTTGCATTCTCTCACTTGTGAATGTTTTGGGGACCTCACATCCAAACCATAACAAGAATTGTGTTGTTGAGGAAGAACAAATATTGCAGTCTTACTCCTTCTTGCAGGTTAGCACCTGTTCAACTACTGCTAATAGGTAGAGAGATATAGGTCAATGTGGAGAACATAGAAAAGGCCTGTTACACTTTGGAATTTTACAAAGAGGGGAATGAAGGCCTGAGATTCTGGGTTAGCAATAGCGATACTACTGTATCAGACTTTCTCAGTATCCTTCCCACCCAGCCACCCCATACCTCTGAAGGCAAAGCTTATTGGCATGGTTATTTCCCTTTGTGATGCTACAGTACAATAACTAGGCACAGGCAGATCCCTATATTGGGCTATTCCCATCAAGATCTAGCTCTGAATTAGTTCTATTACCAGATCTCTATAAGTAACTAGTTGTTAATTAGTTAGAATTAGATAACCAAATGATTGTTATTATTATGGTCAGGACAGGTAAATAACTTATGTTTCCCAGTATGAAATGAAAACAAGAGGCCTCTGTTTAAAAATTATTGAGAATTTCAAGACAACAGCAAAATTTCAAGCAATGACAAAAACAATGAAACCAAGTTCAAAGCCCTGCTGAGCACAAAGCTCTGAACAAATGCATGGACCCCATACCCACAAAGCCACCCTTACCTATGCTGCAGGAAAAACTAGTAACAGCACCGGTTGTGTAGGGACTCCGTATGGTCCATTAAAACCACAAAGTACCCTCCATGGTCTCATAGTAGGTCTCGTTAATCAAGAAAAAGTATCAGATTTGGGTAGAGACACGTAGACCCATCACCTCTGATTAGGAATCTAGAAACAGAAAGTAAATCTAAGTTTCCAAGTAACGAAAAGAGTCAGCCCTATGTGGGAAGGAACAGCTACTGTACCAACTTCAGAGAATCAGCTCTCTGAAGGGTTCCTGAATAGAAAAAAACCTGTCGCAGCAGTCATCCAAGTGGATGATGCCCTGGAGTTAGCCAGTCACAGTGTCACAAGTTAAATACCCGCCCTCAGAGATTTACACAAGCCTCTAGATGTTTTTCCATTTGTAATCACTAGACTTCAAGAATAACCAGCAAACAAATCTTCCATTTAATCCCAGTCAACCAACATAATCATGGAGAAAATATAATTATTGTTTTAAGCTACTAAATTTTGGCATAATTTAGTCCATAGCACTAGATTAGCAAAACAGCCAATTCCTGTTATTAGTCCAGATTCCATTAGGGAAACAGAACCAATATGAATACTACAGAGCAAAGAACTTCTCACCAGTTTTACCCCAGAATCACATAGTTTCTGCCAGATGCAGTTTCGATACATCCAAGTTGCCTGAGCTAAGCCTGTACAATCACAGAAATATGCGATCATGCCACATGGTGTAATCACAAGGAATTTCCTCATGTGGTAGTGAGTGGTCCTTGTCCTCAGCCTAGTAATTTTAATAGGCAGAAAGCTGAAAGCTATGAGCTCTTGTGACATGGTGACACTCACTCCACATTGGTGGCACTGATTACAGACTTCTGGCCCAATCCCCTATTGTACTGCAGAGTCATGTGTCATTGTCTATGTATTTACTTTAATCCAATCTTGTACATCTTCTGTAATGCTTGTTTGTTGGTTCAGTAAGGAGCCCAAGTAAAAACAATTTCAGATGAATTGAAGTTGCCATTTTCATACACTAATAGATGTATTTGGAGATTGAATAGGGAGGAAGAGCTGTCCCTTGACTTATACCCACACCCAACAACAACAACAAAAGGCTAGGAAGGACTTCTGAAGACAACTGAGATTTTCCAAGACTGTGGGGTCATAGGCAGAACAGGAAGCAAGCACAAAAGAGCAAGTGATTGTTGTGATTAATGCTGAGAAATGGACAGTGAATTTAGCAACACAAAGTGATCAGTGAACTTAATAAATGCAATTCTCACAAAGAAATAATGAAGAGAGTAAAGAGAATCTTGACTGTGAAGTACAGTATACAGAAGTGGAAATTAGAAGAATTTGTATGTTTGAAGCCAAGAGAGGCTTTATTTGTAGAGTAATTGTTAAATTCTATTATAAGTATTATAGAACTATTATATATTTTAAACCTTGTACATATGAAATGGAAAAAAGTTTTTAAAAATTTAAAAGAACACTTTGGATTCAGACTTACAGTATTGTAATCTGCAAACTGGGACAATTGAGCCTACCTCCAAGTATTTTGTGGATTCCATTAAATAATGGCAGATTTTGAGTCCTGTTCCTATATGTACCTAGTGCTGAATTCATGGCAGCTCTCATGTTTAGAACTTGCTAACTCTGAAGCTCAGGGATCTTAGCATTGAGGACTATCTGCCCATCTTAGCCCAACTGACCTATTGAATCCTGCTATTTACCAGACATTCAGCACTAAGTGCTGAAGTAGAGAGGCGAATGAAAATAGAGCCTCAGAATGGAAGGAAAAAAATTAAAAGCCATTTAAAAAAAATTAAAAGGCTAATATTAAAATATGTCAGAAGCCAAAACCTTCCCAGAGCAAAGTAATAATAATAAAAATGATGATTCTAAACATTCTCCACTAACAGTTGTTCCTTCTTAATTAATGAGTGTTTCATCCTTCCAAGTATTTAGACAAAAGTTTAGATTTACTTTCCTTCCAAAGTCCCCAATCCCACACCCATCTATACCATCAGGAACTATTGTCCATGATACCCTCAGACTATGTTCAGAATTACACACATTAACTATCTTTTCCACAATATCTCTGTCCTTGTCACCATCACTGCTCACCTGCCACAGCTTCCTACTTGGGTCCTTCTATACCTCTGTGATACATCAGAATTTACACAGTATGGGTGACAAGTGCCAATCCTCCACCATTTCCACCACACCATATTCAGAGCTATCTCAGAACATTTAGGAGAATGCACAACTCCTCTGCTCAAACTTTCTTGTGGATTCACATCTCAGAATAGCTACCAAAGTCTTTCCAGTGGTCTGGGCTCTGTTTTGCCTCCAGTTTCAGCTAGTCACACCCTTCCTCCTATTCATCCACAATTTTTCCTTGGTCATTACAAGCATGCTGTCACCTCCATGCGGTGCACAATTTACAGATTGTTAGTGGGTTCTTCCCTCACTCATCTTGGTTTCTCAGATTTAAAGTGGGCAAGGGATCTGATTAGGCATTTCTCAAAGAAAAACAATGGGATGGTGGAAGATGGAAGAGTAGACAGTAGCAACAGTTCTTGTAGCTCCAAGGACAGGGGATTCAAACATCCACAACACTGCTTCTCTGGGTAGTAAGTGAAAGAGATTTCACTAAAACTCAATAGCCGACAGCCAGAGTGCCTTAGAGACATAAATTTGGGGATCATTAAACAAGGAAAAAGTGACAAAAGTAGGAATGAAAAGATTTGGAGTTAATTTAGGGCATTTTGAAATTTAGACACTATTGGACATCCAAGTAGAGGATGCAGGAAACTGAATTTATGGTTAAAATTTGTGTGTAGGTAAAAATTTGAAAGTCCTCAATGTAAAGGATACAAGTCCACTAGCTGAGTACAAACGAAGAGAAAGACCAGGATCTTAAATGAAAGACTCTAATTTTCCAAACTTACTCTCAACCATAAAATACAAGACAATACAGAGATTGGGCTTACAGTAATGTGAGTTGTTTCTCTGTACCTGACTTCTACATGTACTCATTTCTTTTATTCAATTTCCCGATGATATAAAAGATGATATATGAACTGATGCTCACTTTTGAACTCTTCTTTGGTGATTCCAAGGCTACTATTTATTGTTCATTCCCTATAAATTTTCTTGCAGCATACAGGTGTTTGTTTATCAGTACCTTATGGATTCTAGAAAAGATAATATTCCTTTAACTTGAAAATATGGGTTCAAAGAGCAGATAGCACAACCAAATTTTAATGATCAGTTCTTAGTATACAAAGCTAAGCATTCAATTTTAAACATTTCTGAACTAAGAAATTAGTATTTGCTAAAATTCTTTGATGAGGTAAAAAGTTTCTTAATATGGTCCTCTTTTGAAAACTAAAAGGTAAATTAAATTCCTTGTAGACATGTCTAGATTTCACATTGGTTCTTGACATTTTCTTAGCTCTTTACAAATTTCTTACTTTTATATTATCAGATAACTTAGTAAAATACTATTATCCACATTACACAGGAAAAGAAAACTGGGGTTCTGAAAAGATAGATGATCTTTCTCAGGTTACACTAAATACAATCAGAACTGAGATCTTTCTCATGAGCTTTGAAGACTGATGGACTTTGTTTTGAGTTCTGACTTGAATAAGATGGCCAAAACCCGAACCAAAATATTCTTTCCTAAAAACGTATGAACCAAAGTGGTTTTAAACCTATTCTTAGAGATACCTGAGATGTTCAATTTTCAAGTTTCCTTTTTCTATGTTTTAATATTTATTCTTGGTTTGAGAGTAATTACTTCTGCAAACACTGAAATTGTCATCTTCTTCATCCAACTAGGTTATTATAGGAACTCTGAGAAAGAATTTAGAAGAAATATTATGGATATCCTGCTTCCAAATCTTAGGGAACAATTATTAGCTATTCCAAGACATCCCAGGGGGTGGCAGTCATCTAAGGGTCTCTGGCACCCCTCCTCACCACTATCCAAGACAGTCCACTTGGACCATTGAGACTCCAACATAAATGCAATCCCTTGGAGCTGTACAACGCTTTACCCACACAATCACACACAGCAACCCTGTTCAATACACAACTCCATTTGAACCATCAAATACACTTCCTTCTTGTGACTATTTCTCTGTAAAATTTCCTCCAAAAAACATTCTAAAACTTCCTAGACTAGTTTGTTTTAAACACTGCAACCATTTCCTTGTAAAACTTCCTGATGCAACTTAAAACCAGTGCTACAGCTTTGGATGAAATAAAGAACACCTGCTTCAGATTAAAGTGTCCTGTCCTGTACCATAAAAATGCTTTAATAGTGTCTTATCTCTCTATTGACTATACCACCAATCTGCCTCATGTTGGTAGTTTTTAGAGTTTAAGCAATTCATTATACATTTGTTGTCATGCTTATTTAGACAAAAAAAATTACTGTTATTTACTGACATTTAATTTTTTATTACATGTTATTGATCCTTCTTAGAGTTATTTTGTTGCTTGCTGGAGAATTTCCTCCAAGAGTGCTTTTTTGGAGTGGTGCCAGGACTGGGGATTGAACCCAAAGCCTCAGGCATACTGAGCACACACTCTACCACCTGGCTGCAATCCAGGTCCCAAAGTACATTTAGCATGTGTGTTTGGTCATATGAGGCCTAAAATATCTGACTTATTTTTATTTCACCCTAATATTTAAGTGATAATTAAAGATGCTAGATTTCACTGTTTCTTCTTTCAACACTTCAGAAGTATTATTCCATTGCCTCTTACAGCAAGGGTTGCTGCTGAGAAGTCCAGGCTGGACATAAAATTGGTCATCATCAGCTTACAGAGATAGTGGAAGCAGGATCCAGAGTGAGATAAGCAACTGGAATAGAGAGGGAGGCAAGAAGGGAGCCAAGAATCAACTCTTGAGAAGACCTGACCTTTAAGGAGGTGGTCAAGAGGAGGCATTGTGAACTATACTGAAAAAATACAGTCAGAGATTTATAAATATAATAGAGAACATGTCGCAAAAACCAAGAGAGTAATTTTCCCCTTTGTATAAGGACACCAGTCACATTTTCAAAAAAATAAGAAATTATCAACAATATCAGGTATTACAAGGAGGTCAAGTAAGATAAGTACACTAAATTATTCATTGCTTGAAACAATATATCCAGGTCATTGGGTTTTTCCTTTAAAGATGAGAAAAATCTGTATTATTTTCAAATGCTGATAAGAGGAGTAGGAAGCCAGGAGAGAAGAAGCTACAAAAAATTAAATTAAAATTAAAAAAAGAGAGAGAGAACAGTGCATCTTCTAAATACTAGAAGACAATGTTGGAGAATACAGAGAGAGATTAACTGTTAAAAATGTAATATGTGGTGTTCCTGAGGCTTGAGAATAGAAATGGTCCAAATGAAGACACATTTGTAGATGTGAAGGCAAGAATTTGATGAAATTCACATCTAGGTGTTTCTATTTTCCTTGTGAAACATCAAGAATCAATTTTGCTGATAGGTAAGGAATGAGGAGAGTTGATAGCATGAGTAGCACTGTAACTTTAATAATACCAGTAAACAGCTCAGTAGCAATGTGCATCCCTTCAGATTAGACCAACGTATGGAAATGTTTGCCTAGAACATAAATGGATTTCATGTATTCCCAGGAACTACAAACCAGACTAGACTAAGAGAAGAAATGGTGCTTCAATTACCCTTGAAAGTTATTTAACAGAAATGTAATGCTTCAAATGCAGGTTTAAGAACCAATTACATTTTCCTTTTAATGTTATGAGAAAAGTTATTAGATGAGGCACTGTTTTTTTTTCTCAGAAAAATTTTGGTTTCAACTCTGATTTTCATAATTCTAAGTCCTATAATTAAGGCAAAAAGCAGTTAATAAAGTTTAAAAAGTTAAAGAATGATGAGGAGCAAAATGTTAGTCCTTCTATTTCTATGCTACTGCAACAAAGTACCAAAAACTGCATGGAAAAAATTTATAGACTCAGTTTTGGAGACTAGCATTCAGGATTAAGGTGTCTGCAGAATGGTCCCTTCTGGGTGCCATGAAGGAGAATCTGTTCTACACCCATCTAGTGGTTCTCCAGCAATATTTGCCACTGCTTGACTTGTAGACACATCATCCAATCTCTCATTTTTATATGCTTCTGGTGTTCCCCCTGTTTGGGGATCTATATCTAATTTTCCCCTTTGTATAAGGACACCAGTCACATTGGAATAGGGAGCCACCCTAGGCCAGTATGATTTCATCTTAACTAGTTACATTTGCAATGGCCCTTTTCCAAGTAAGGCAATATTCTGAGTTACTAAGAGTTGGACTACAGCCTGTGAATTTGGGGAAAACATGGTTAACCCAGACAGTACATTTTCAAACTTCCAAAGAGGTTTCCAAAGACCTTTTTCAAACAGTCCCTTTCAAAATTTTTCAGATTGTGAAAAGTCACCTATGGGATTTCAAACTTTCAATCTATGATTATTATCTTTGTTTTTGTTTCTATTTTTCCTCTGCTAATAGGAAGAAGGCAAAGGTAGAAAGGAGGAAGCTAAGTATATGAACAACCTAGAAGAAGGGTGCTGGCAGCCTGAAAGAAATAGGTGTGAGTAGAATTCCAGTCTATCCAAGAAGTCTAGCTGCAATTTAAGAATCAAAAATTTTTTTTTGTTTGGGGGTCAACATTATCAGTTAACCAATAATTGATAAGAATTAGTGAATGTGATCCTGATAAAAATTAATAGAACTTAAGAACTGAAAAAGAATTTAAGGATAATCTATTCTAATACCCTCTTTTGCTACACTCACAAGCACACACACATTTATTTACATGCTTATTTATTTTGTAAGTGGATATGTGTGTAAGTATATAAGTGTATACATGGATAGATAGAGAGAGAGAGATTATAGATAGACAAATAGATAAACAGGTCTCTTCTACCTACATGTCCCTTTGATGACTCAAATTCAGCTCATTCAAAACTGAATCAATAAATATGGTTCTTCCTCCCTCTTCCTAATCTGGTCTTCTTACTTTCTTCCTTGAATGAGTAGGGCTAGGGAGTCCCAACATTCTACCTCCCTAGGAAAACTATAAAGCTGAGAGTCCTCTCATGGCTTTCTTCACCCTCAGTCACAAAGTTCTAGAGAATATGTACTGTAATGACCTATAAAATTCATAGCTCTCCTTTCTATCCCCATCAACACCCCTTAGTTTGGGTGTTATGTTCTTTTGTCTGGATTAGAGCAAACCCTTCCCTCTGTTTGCTCTCTTGTCAGCACCATCAGAAGCTGGTCCCCTCAGCCCCTGCCCAGTGCATCCTCTATCTCCTGGCAGAGTTACATCTATCATACACTCTGATCAGGTTGCAACATTTATTAAAAGATTTCCAACTCTTTATGAAGTCAATGCCACAGTTTTCTCCATAGTTGACTCCATAGTCTAATCCTCACAGGATGGCATTTCAGGTCATTCATATAAGATCCCAAAGACTAGAATAGTAGTCACTGCAATCCAAGCATCTGACACAGTGTCAGGAAGGCAAATTACTAAACTAAATATCTCACAATAAACTTATCTATTATTCTAGTCACATCTTGGACCATTCCTCATCTCATTCATTACAACCTGAAAATACTACACGAATGATTGCTCCTCAGATAGTCCATGCTACTTCACCTCCATGGCTATCACACTGCTCTGTCAGGAATGCCTGTTCCCTCCCTCCCACTGTTTCATGGCAAATTTATTTGTCTATCACATTCCTGTTGAGGTATTACTTCTTCTAACCACCTACCCACTTGGCCCCCAAACTCTTCTTTCTTTAATAGTTCTGAACCTCATTTTCCTCAACTGTAAAGTAATATCATTTCTTTATATGTGTCATATAATCTCCTGATCATTGAGGATTCAGTAGTGGGGAAAAAAGAAGACAAAATCGCTACCTTATATCCTTCTACTACTATTGCCTTGTAAGTGGCTAAGGCTGATCCTTGCTAGATTTAATAAACATTTACTAGATCCAAGCATTGTTTTCATATTTTTATGATGTGAACTCATTTAATTCTCACAACAAGTCTATGAGAATGGAATCATTATTACCTGAATTTTATAAATGAGAAAAGTGAAGCACAAACATATCTATCAACTTGCTTAGGATCATAGTACCAGTGAAAGTAATTAAGCCAGGATAGAACATGCATTCTCAACTACAGTGATATATATATTTCCGCTATGTGTTAGTCAGGTTTCTATTGCTGTGACAAATGTCTAAGGTAAATCAACTTAAAAGGAGGAAAGGTTTATTTTGGTTCTCAGTTTCAGAGATTTCAGTCCATGGCTGGTTGGCTACATTGTTTGGAGGCCTGTGGCAAGACGAATATCCTGGCAGAGGATATGTGGTAGAAAAAAGCTCTTTACCTCACAGCGGCCATAAAATAAAGGGAGAAAGAGGAAGGGACTGGATTCCCAATATTCCATTCAAGGGCACAACCCCAACAACCTCCTTTCACTAGGCCCTACCTCTTAAAGGTTTCACCACCACCCAACAGAGCCACAGGCTGGTGACCAAGCCTTTAGCACATGTGCCTTTATTGAATATTTAAGATCCATACCCCAATGTGTTATGTGTTGCATTGCACCAAATACATCATTTATCTTCGTATCCATATTCCATGTTAATTTGTGGTCACACAAAAGCCAAAGACTAAATTTAATTTGTTTTTATATCCCTAAGGCCTACTAAAATGTCTGCTTGTTGACAGTAGGGCTCAACAAATACCTGTTGGACCATTGGCACAGGGATTCAAATACCTAATACAAACCTACCTAACAAATACCAAGTCACCTGATAGAGGAAAGAACACTGTGATAAGTATTGAGCCCATTAACATAAGCATGTCAGATAATAGAAAAATGCTAAAAATTCATCCCTTCAAACCTCTGATTGTTTTCATTATGCTAAGAAATAAAATTTACTTTTTTAACCATTTTAAATGCACAGTTCAGTGACATTAGGTACATTCATGCTGTTGTACAAGCATCATCCCCATCCATCTCCAAGACTTTTTCACCTTCCCAAAACTTAAACTCCATACCCAATACTAACTCCCTGTTCCCCCTTCTCCCCAGCCCTTGGCAACCATTGCTTTATTTTCTGCCTCTATGAATCTGCCTAGTCTGAGTACCCCTTTGAGTGGATTCAAAATTTGTCCTTTTGTGCCTGGCTCATTTTGCTTAAATTAATGTTGTCAGGGTTCATCCATATTATAGCACATGTCAAAATTTTCTCCCTTTTTAAGGACGTATATATCATATTTTGCTCATCTATTTGATCTCAATCAGTGACACTTGAGTTGCTATTGTGAATAGTGGTGTTATATGATCATGTGTGTACAGATATTAGTTCATGTTCCTGCTTTCAATTCTTTTGGTTCATACCCAGAAGTGAAATTGCTGGATCATAGGGTTATTCTGTTTGATTCTGTGAGGAATCACCACACCATTTTCCTCATGGCTGCACCATTTTACATTCCTTACCAGCAATGCACAAGAGTTCCAATTTCAACCCACACTTGGCATTACTTATTTTATGTTTTTGTTTTGTTTTGTTTGTTTTTATGATAGCTGTTCTAATCAGTGTGAAGCAGTGTCTCATCATGAAATTTCTAATTTTATTTTTTGGGCAACTCTAAATCCTCTCCAAATCTCATATTTCTCTTGAGTCCTGAACTGAAAGAAAACCTCTTTGAAGTCATGTACATGAAGGACACTTTCCACAGAATATTGTTCTTCTCACACACATTTTTTTGGAGGTGCTGAAAAAATTGATATTTTTTGTTTAATACATAAACAACAAGTTTTTTTCTCTACTGTTAATCCTAAATAGTGTTTGTTCTCTTGATTGTGTAGTTTGTTTAACAGCCATTAAACTTCATTCTGTTTTTACTAGCTTTCCAACTCTGTAGTCATTCAAAATTACTACACACAAGAGCCACAGCATGTTAATGGTGATCCTCACTATTTATCAACTGCACTTTAAAAATTTAGGAGTAAATTTTAAAATACTTTTAATGTTGTCGTTATTTGTTAGGCTCTCTTCCCTAGAGATATATTTCCTTAAGTAAATATTCTAATGAAATTTACTTTTTAAAAGAAACAGAGCAAGTATTTTATTGATTCATGTTAGAAAAGCAATTTTCCTAAAAGAAAATTAAATTGATTTGTTATTTGACAGTCTTCTCAACAAAATCCCTCAAAGTATATTAGAACAGGCTGCATTTATATATTCTTATCCAGAGGAAGAACCCATTGTATAAACAATATATTTCACTAAACAAGGGACTCAATAATGATTTTGGATTTTTATTACTTTAATATACACATATGTAGGAAAAAAGAAAAACAAGCAATCCAGTCAATAACTAATTGGATAAATATTTCACTGAAAGAAGGGCCTCTCCTCCTATTCATCAGATGGCAAGGATCAGCCAGAAACAAGAGAAGTATCTAAGCAGTTTGTACAAGAATACTATGAAACCCATAATAAGACATGAATACACAAGCTTACTCTGTACCAAACCCCAAGACCACGCCAACAAAGGAAATGCAAAGATGTGAATGACTGGCAAAGAAAGTATGGCAAGCATGAAGGATTATGTGAGTGTAAAGTCTGTCACCCATAGCCTATTTAATGTTATCAGGAAGTCAATGGTAATAATGCATTTGTACCCAAGTCAACCAAAGTCAGTATGTGCCAGTTATTGTCAATAATGGCAAACACTGTTTTTTTTCTCAAAATTCAATGTGCATATAAATCACCTGGGAATCTTGTTAAAAATGCAGATTTTGATTCATTAGGTCTGGGGTAATTGCTGAGACTCTGCATTTCTAACAAACTGTCAGGTGATGCTAAGGCATCTGGCCCATAGGCCATCCTTTGAATAGCATGAAGTACACAATCAGAAGGTCTAACCAATTATATCCAAGTTGACATCTTATGGAGATTTGGTCAAACTGTTGCTTTTCTAATGAAAGAACAAACATTGTTGGGGCCACCATATTCCTGTGGAATAGCATAGATATGGGGCCTGTGGCTGCAGCAGCCATCTTGTGATTGTTAGTAAAAGCCACCAATCCAAGGTTGGTGGAGAAGAAATTTGGAAAGAAACTGTGTCTTTAGTGCAGTCATTTTGCCACTGCACCAACCCTGAACTGCTATGTATGGATAATATACCAATATTTGAGTAAGCCACTATGAATTAGATTTTATAACAGAAAACACTCCTAATGAGTACAATTAGGCCTTGGTACTAATGTGTAAAATATAGACAAAAAAGCTAGCAAAATGGGGAGAAAGAAGAAGAGTAAAGGACCTGGGTAATCCAAACCCAGAAAAGCTTCTTCAGGTAAATAAGGACCTGTTATAGAACTGTGATCCCTAACTTAAAAAAAAAATTTAGAAAACAGTTTGGNTTTCTCTTATTTGTTTTCTTGTCTTTTTCTCTTTAGTTTTCAGTTTTGAAAATTTGGAGATTTGTATTGATAATAGCCCTTAAACTCTGAGATTCCTTCCTCAGCTATGTCCAATCTACTAATAAACTCACCAAAGGCATTCTATATTTTGGTTATAGTATTTTTGACCTCAAACATAATTTTTTTATCCTTTCTCAGAATTTCTATCTGATTACATTTCTCATCTGTTCACACATGTTGCCTACTTTATCCTCTAGATCCTTTCATATAATAGTTTTAAATTTCTGACCTGACAATTTTAATATTCCTGTCATGTCTGGTTTTCATGCTTCCTGTGTCTTTTGAAATTGTTTTTTGCCTTTTATTATGTCTTATAATTTCTTCATATACGGATATGATGCCCTGGGTAAAAGGAACTAAAGTAAATAGGTGTTTAGTAACATGGTGGTGAGGTGTATGGGAGGAGATGTTTTGTAATCCTATGATTAGGCCTCTGGATTGTGAATGTCACAAGTGTGTCTCAGGCTTTTTTCCCCCACCATTGGTATGACAGGACAGCTAGAGTGAGCTGAGTTGTATATTTCCTTTCTCCACGTCAAAGGCTAGGGCTGACTGGGGCTGGGTGTTGTCCTTTCCCCCTGATAGGCTATGACAAGACTCCCAGAAGGGTAGGCTCTGGATAACTAGTTTCTCCAGAAGGCATGCCTTATTAAGAACAAGTGCTCTAGCATATTCCAAAATGGTGTTTCCCCTCCTCCTGCTGGAAGCATGAGGGTTTTTTTTTCCCTACGTATTTACTATAAGAACTTGGTCAGACTCTCCAATGCAAAATTTACAAAAGTGTGGGTCCCACTCTGACTGGGTGGCCCAGGGCTTTTAGATTCTCAGACTTAGCCAAACTGAGCTTCCAGTACTTTGTCAATTGCAGTTCAGAGTTTCGCACCTTGGCATCAGTTTGCAAGGTGGTTTGCACCTCGTCTCTGCTACAGTAAGAAGACTCCCTATGTTCACCTGTCTGTATTTCCCTTCTTGGGACAGCAGTTTTCCCTGTGTCCTCCTTGCCATACAGAGCCATTCTGCTAACAAAACTCCTTGCATGCAGCACCAAAACAGATGTCAATCTGCAGCTCTTTCAGAAATAATCTAGTAATTTTTCAATGTAGAAAAGATGGTGATCCACTTCCCCAACTCATAGTGGCAACAATTGGTATTCACTGAGCACTTACCATAGTGTTCTAAGTGCTTTATATGTAATTTGTTTCTGTCTTAAAATTCTTTGAAGCAGGGTTTATTGTTATAAATCTCCTGATGAGGAAATTGAAGCAAAAAGAAGTTAAGTAACTATCAGGCTGAGGCTCAGACCCTGGGAAACAAATTTCTTCCACCTGGGATCCCACCAGGTAGAAGAAGATGCTAGGCACAGTTGGGATAGTAGACATGCTTTGAAGAGGTTGCAGTAGACCCCAAGCCCCCAGTTTTCAACCATCCAGCCTTCTGAGTCTTTCCATAAGCCTTTTTTATATGCAGGCCAAAGAAGGCACATTGCCATCAAGTTACATATGTGAGCACATGCTCACACGCAAATGTTTCCGACCTTGAGTACATATGCCGAACCAGGTGTTCATGACCTTAGCAATATATTGAAATGTAACCTCAGTAAGAGGGCCTAAATATAGCCATCTTGGGCCTGCCCTTACAGTAACTTAAATAACTTTGTTCATTTACTAAGTGATGGGGATGGGATTTGAACTCAGACAGCACAACTTTAAACCCTGTACCCTCAACTGTTTTGTCTTATTGCTATCCTACAACATAAGAATTCTAGTATCTTTAGCTTGGAAAAGGAGTCACATATGCATATGAATTTGGATACCAATCTCAATAAACTTGACTTTCTCAGGTTCTCTTAAACCACCGGGCTGGAAATCACTTTCCTTTATCCATGTTGCCATTAACATCTTCAATTTCTCACCTCCATATTAGAAACTTTTGAAAATTTAAAACATCAATTTTAGGATCACCCATTAGATATAGCTATGAATAACTATGAACATAAGCAATCATTACTTGGAAGCAAACATGTTAATTGTAAAATAATTAATTCTCAGTCATCTTAAAGACTACAGTGACTCTGCCCACTCTAGCAATCAATCAGAGAAAGAAGCACTGCTCTTGCACCTATCAAAGGAAATACTTTGGAATATAGATTTTTTTGTGTTGCAATTTTAGTTAGCAGAAGTAGAGATATAGGCCATTTTCTAATTCCATCATTTTGGTCTCTCTTTCAAGTAAAATTTGGGTATTGTTCTTCTTTTATAATAGAATAAAATAGAATGATAAAACACTTAATAAAATAAAATGTTAAAATCCTGTCCACTCTTTATAACCCAGCTTAAATCATCATATCTCAACTTTATCACTAGCTCTGACTCATCCAAGGAATCACTGGGGTGTGAATCTTTGTTCCATTTTCCTTGCTGTTATATATTTTTATTATGGTATTCATCAGTTTATATGATAGGTCTTCATAGTCCAGATCCCCCTAGTAAATTGCAGATTTCTTAAGGGAAAGAACTTTTTATCTTCTGAGCTTATTGCAGAACATACTCTTCATAATTACTCAAGGGTTTAGTCTAAAGCCCACATGACCTCTTATATATATTTTCCTCAGACAAGAATTCTATTTCTTCCTAGTAACAGAATTCTAGATCTTCTGGATTAGGGAAAGAAAATTATAAAATTTTGATAATTTGGTTTTTATACTGGAATTTTAATAATTTATTTTTAATATTCTTCCTAAGATAGAGGGTTTGACTAAATATGAATTGGACTCCTTACCAGGGTAAATAATGTGTCCTCAAGGAATGCAGCACAAAGGATAAAAGATGACTTTGAGTCAGACTAGGATTTTTATTTGGTTCTGACAACTACTGTCTGTATGACTTTGAGTAAGTTTTCTCATTTGTATCATGAGAGATGGTGTCTACTTCTGTAGTTGTTTGAGAGATCAAATGAGTTAAAACTTGCAATGTCACATGGTGCTTGGCATACAATAAGGGCTTAATAAATATTATTTTATTTCTTAGAAAATGACACCCTATCTTAGATTGGGGTCACTAGAGGCAGGCTCTGAGATAAGGATTTATGTATAAACAATTTACAAATGAAGTTTTCAGGGAAAAATTAGGGAGTTGTAGGAAAGGGCAGTAAAAAAGAAACAGTCAATTAGAGATGTGATTACAAAGTCCTACTGATCCACAGGGATCTCTGTCACACCTTAGAACTTGTCCCAACCCACAGGAAAGGCACTGAGATTTCATATTCCGGCACTCTCTGGCATTGGTTAGGGACCACCTTCATGGAATTAAGCTACCTCTGGTTCTCCGCATGAAGCAATGTCAGTAGCCTGAGGGTCATCATACAAAGAAGAGCTGCAGGTATGGATCTTTGGAAGCAAAAGCATATTTAAGCACAGAGAAGGAGCACACAGGAACAAGAAAGAGGATATGAAAGAACTTGTGGGGAACACCATACCCCAAGGTATAACCAACTGGACATAATATAACTAGCCATAGCATGGCATAGGGACAGAAAAACAGGTTTAGATCCCATCTCCTCCACTTTCCTGGATATACAAACTTGGATAGTTGACTCAATATCTCTGAGTCTGTGTCTCACCATTTATAGATAGGGGAATAATTAATGAAAACTAAATAAATTAATAATATAAAGTAACTATGGAAGTATTTGACATACTCAGGTAGGCTCAGTAAATATTAGTTCTCTCTAATCCTTGCAAGATTCTTAATCTATCCCAAGAATGGATTATAGTGATCATGGTGGATAAATGAATTTGTAAGGTACTCACTCCTGGTGTAAATTTCTTCAGACAAACTCTGTTTAAAGCAAGTTTGTTCAAAGGATATTTCTCCTTAAGACTTCTTCATTCTTTTGATTATTTGAAGAGAAATTCTTTAATACACACATGTTACAATATTTCTACAGCATCTGCTAAGTTTATAGTTTCTAAGAAGAAATGAATGCCCTGAACTAAGGGTTCAGGAGGTATACAAATAGAAGGAGCAAAAGAGCAGCCAGGGAGAGTCAGGAGGGGCCAGCACAGCAATGACCAGCAGGAAGCCATGAGAGGAAACCACACTGGGCTAAAAGTCACATATCTCCAGTCTAAGTTTTGCTATTCAGTCAGACACTTCCTTGGACATCAGGATTCTCAATTCCAAGTCAGTGTTTGCCCTAGATGCCTCTATGGTGGTTTATAGTTCTAAAACTGTATCATGTGACTTTTCAAAACCTCAAATCCTTATCCAAAATCTCGAGGATTTCCTCTGTGGAAAAATTCCTTTATGGTACAAAGGGTACAGAAGTTTAAGGAAGGGAAATTACAGCCTAGATTGCTCAGAAAAACTTCATAGGGAAGTAGAACTTGAGCTGGATATGGAGAAGAAAGCAGAATTACAAACATGGGTGTGTACAATGACATTACAGTGGGAAATTTTTTAAAAATTCACAAAACATGAACATACCAGGAGGTTTAATGACAGGAGGGTAAGGTTTATTATATGTAGTATTCAGAAATAAACCTGGAAATTATAAGTTGGGGCCAGATTGTAATGGGTTCGGATAGCATGTAAGGGATTGTGACAACCTAAAGTAATGATATGTTCTTGAAGAATCTGACAAAGGAAAGGTGGCATTGTACACAATACCACTAGGTGATATGTAAGATAAGTCAGAGCCAGAAATTACTGCTAACTAAAAAATCTTTGATAAGTCTGCCAAATTGCCTAGTTATAAATGAAAACTCTTTGAAAGTTGAGGTTTTTGTACCATTTCGTTAATACCAACAGAGAGAGGAAAAAATGGAATTACCTCCAATAGTCCATCCCCTCGTAGAGAACCTACAGGAAGATGGGTTTCTTTTGTTTTATGTAAGACTATACAGCTCTTTATAAACATAATTACCTCCCATTGATGGATTTGGAGGGTGAAAATTTGGGAGGAAAGGTAAGAGCTAACATATAGCTTTGTAGGTTAGAAGAAAAGTAATTGGAGTTCCAGGAATTTATCAATCCAAGAAAGAAGAAAAGGATAAAGGAAAGAGAGGGGGGAAATGGACACTAAGAATAATTTGATTTCACATTGTTCCCTGTTTTGGTGTATTGGAGCTTTCAACTAGCAAGAACAAAGCACAGCCATTTTCTTTCAGAGTTTGGAACTAATTTGGAAATAGACATAGGGGTCAGGCAGATGATCAAAACAGTAGTTGTACATATGGTGAAATTAGACTAAAATTGTGTGGTATGATCTAAAGCAACACTTGGGATTTCTTTTTTCTTTGTAATCTTTTAATTTGTTTTAATTAGTTATACATTCTATATATACATTCTATATATAGAATGCATTTATGCACTTTGATATATCATACATAGATGGAATATAATTTCTCACGTTTCTGAGTGTACATGTTGCAGAATAATATTGGTCATGTAGTCACATATATACATACAGTAATAATGTCTGTTTCATTCTACTATCTTTCCTATCCCCACATCCCCTCCCCTTCCCTCCCATCACTTCCCTCTACCGAATCTAAGGTAATGCTATTCTTCCCTAGTGTCCCTCACCTTGTTGTGAATTAATATCTGCATATTAGAGAAAATATTCAGCTTTTGGTTTTATGGGATTGGCTTATTTCACTTAGCATGATATTCTCCAACTCCAACCATTTACTGGCAAATGCCTATAATTTCACTCTTCTTTAAAGCTGAGTAATAGTTCATTGGGTATATATACCACACTTTCTTTATCCACTCATCTATTGAGGGAAACCTAGGTTGGTTCCATAGTCTAGCTATTGTTAATTGAGGTGCTATAAACATTGATGTGGCTGTGTCACTATAGTATGTTGATTTTAAGTCCTTTGGGTATAAACCAAGGAGTGGGATAGCTGGGTCAAGGGGTGGTTCCATTCCCAATTTTCTGAAGAATCTCCATACTGCTTTCCATATTGGTTGCACCAATTTGCAGTCCCACCAGCAATGTATGAGTGTGCCTTTTCCCCCACATCCTCACCAACATTTATTGTTGTTTGTCTTTATAATAGCTGCCATTCTTATTGGAGTGAGATGATATCTTAGAGTACTTTTGATTTGCATTTCTCTAATTGTTAGAGATGTTGAATACTTTTTCATATATTTTTGATTAATTGTATTTCTTCTTCTGTGAAGTGTTGTTCAGTTCCTTAGCCCATTTATTGATTGAGTTTTTTAGGTTATTTTGGTGTTAAGTTTTCTGAGTTCTTTATATATCCTAGAGATTAATGCTTTACCAGAGGTGCATGTGGTAAAGATTTTCTCCCAATCTGTAGGCTCTCTCCTTACATTATTAATTATTTTTTTGCTAAGAAGAAGCCTTTTAATTTGAATCCATCCCATTTATTGATTCTTGATTTTACCTCTTGTGCTTTAGGAGTCTTATTAAGGAATTCATATCCTAGGAATTAGGAAAACTACTCCATTCACAATAGCCTCAAAAAAAAATATCTGGGAATCAATCTAACAAAAGAGGTGAAAGACCTCTACAAGGAAAACTACAGAACACTAAAGAAAGAAATTGAAGGAAACCTCAGAAGATGGAAAGATTTCCCATGCTCCTGGATAGGCAGAATTAACATTGTTGAAATGGCCATACTACCCAAAGCATTATACAGATTTAATGCAACTCCTATTAAAATCCTAATGACATTCTTCATAGAAATAGAAAAGGCAATCATGAAATTTATTTGGAAAAATAAGAGATCCAGAATAGCTAAAGAAATCCTTAGCAAGAAAAATGAAGCAAGAGGCATCACAATATCAGAGCTTAAACTATACTACAGAGCTATAGTAACCAAAATGGCATGGTTTTGGCACCAAAATAGACTTGTAGACCAATGGTACAGAATAGAGGACACAGAAACTAACCCACATAAACACGGTTATCTCATACTAGACAAGGGTGCCAAAAACACTTATTGGAGAAAAGATGGCATATTCAACAAATGGTGCTGGCAAAACTGGAAATCCATATGTACAAAAATGAAATTAAACCTCTATCTCTCAACCTGCACAAAAATCAACTCAAGTGAATCAAAGACTTAGGCACCAGAACAAAGACTCCGTGGCTAAAAGAAGAAAAAATAGGCCCAGATCTTCACCACAGTTGGGATTTCTAATACTTCTTCTCATGTCTGGAAATCATAAAGACACTCCCATTATGACTCCAAAGATATAGTCTGATGGGAAGGTGCTTATCTGACTAGGTACAAAGGGAATCATACCTTACATTAATTGGACTCTGGTGGGGAGAGAAACTGGTTTCCAGATCTGCCTCTTTAAAGACAGGACAGGACTCTGACCATGTGTGCTTAGCCCAAGGAATTTTGGAGCAGAAGGCACACATTGAGAATGGACAGATTCAAATGGAAAGAGGAAGAAACCAAGCTTCATAGATAAATTCTAGCCCACTAATATCCCAGGTTCTGTGTTAAAGGTAACTTATAATAACTAAAATCCAGTATCACCTTCAGAAAATGTATAAAAGGAGTAACTCAGCTTTGCAAAAGGAACCTCTTCCCATTTTTTAAAGCTAGCAATCTCACAAATACGAGTTCTTCCAGGAAATGAAAAGTGAAATCATAGACCACATACCTACCTCAATAATAATATAAATCTTCCTGTCATAATGAAAGAAAGTGATTTTTACTCTCCTAGCATGTGACTGATCAATTATTTTAATCTCATGACAGAGGACCTTCTGTCGCCATGATAATCAAAAGTATTTACACTCCCTGGAGAATTCAGTGTTCATCTGAAGCCCCAGAGAAGAACCTGGAATAGGAGGTCAAAAATAAAAAGAGAACAAAAAAGTAGCACCCCACTTTCTGTATTTTCTGGCATTTTCATTATCCCTATGAAGAATATATAAGGAAATTCTCTCAAGATAAATTTAACATGGGAAAGTCCAAATATGTTTCTTTTATGGTTCTTGTTTAAGAAAAAGTGTTATTGAGACAATAAAATGTCTGTTTGATCTACAAAGAGAGTAGAAGAGAGAATTATTAACACAGTAAAGGTATGTTCTCCTAAGATATTAAATGTTCATCCAATCTGTCAGTACTCTATGACAGAATCTTTTATCCACCAAAATTAGTTTTTCTTTCTTTTTAAATTAACATACATTAATTGTAATTGACTCACTGTAATATTTCCATACATGCATATAGACTGCCTTGATTACATTGAAATCAATTATTAATTTAACTATATGTATTATTTCCTTTTTGAGTTATGATCTGATAACTAAATCGAAAAAAATATTTTGAAGTTGAATAGATTATATATAACAAAAGTTTTATATAGGAAAAATGTTCAGTAATTATATTTGAAAAATTAAACATTTACCAATTTTGTAACATTGTACTTATAAACCTAAACATACTATTAAGGGTAAAATAAAGATGAGCTCAACCAAATCTAAATATGTACATGATATTCAAGGACCCTGGGAAAATTTTAGCAAAATAGGCTCAACATTAAAGGTACCAAATACCCCAAATCTGGTGTAGAATTAGAGAGGAAATCAAAACTTAAATTCATCTTATAAACTATGTAGAAACAAATGTTAAGTGTATCAGTGAACAAAAGAGACTATCGACACTGGAATACACTGTGCTAAAACTTGTGGAATGTGGCCAAAATAGTACTCAAGGTATTTGTTTAAAACTTATTCCTAAACAACAATAAAACAAACACAAATAAATTAGTTAAGTAATTAAATTGGGAAAGCAGCTAGAGAATTACATTATAAATCAAAAAGTAACAAAAGCAATGACTAATAAAGAAGAAATTAATGAAATGTAAACAACACCAATAACAACCAAAAGCTACAAAAATAATTTTAAATATACAATTCCTAGGACTTGTAAAGGCATGGGGAAAGCTTTTCTTACATTTATGATCCCCTGAATTGTAAACATGAATACAGATAAATGTTCATTATTAATGGAATTTGTAAATCATAATTAATCCATATTATAAAATTACATATTCAATGTTTAAAAAATAGAAGATGATTGCATGTGTACCACGATGAACTAACATCATGCCTACACATGCCAACCTCAGGCATACTCTTGGATCCACTACACTGTTTCCCTAATATTTTCTTTTCTTGTTTTTTATTAGTTGCTCAAAACATTACAATTATCTTGACATATCATATATCATACATTTGATTCAAATGGGGTATGAATTCTTATTTTTCCCACGTGTACAGATTGCAGGATCACATTGGTTATTTATATACAGCCACATTTATACATACTGCCATACTAGTGTCTGTTGTATTCTGCTGCCCTTCCTATCCCCTTCCTATCCCCCCCTCCCTTCCACTCTCCTCCCATCACCTAATATTTTCTTTAAATAAACATCCTTTAAAAGAAAAACACAGGAAGGACTGGCTGCAACAAAAGGAAGAAGTCCTCTCACTCCGGGCCTATGCTGTCTTCTATGGTTTACCAGTGTTCCCCCAGTGAGTTATCCAGTGACTGGTGTGTCTCTTCCTCCAGGACCTCATGGCAGAGGTGAAGGTGAAGGTGCAGCTTCCCCAGTGTGGATCCAGTCAAAATAGAAAACAGGGTTATAGAACGATGCCAATTTCCTCATGGAATCACTGACCAAGTAATTCAAAATGAAATGCCTCATATAGAAACCCAATAGCAGGCAGTGGCCATCCATAGACTGTTGTCCATGGGTCAGTTGAATCTCTTAAGGAGAAATACAGGCCCCCTTTCTTTCTTTCTTTTTCTTTTCTTTTTTTTTTTAATTAGTTCTAATCAGTTATACATGACAGTAGAAAGCTCTTCCATTCATTGTACACAAACAGAATAGAATTTTGTTTCTCTGGTTGTACATGAAGTAGAATCACACCATTCGTGCAATCATACCTATGCCTAGGATAATGATGTCCATCACATTTTACCATATTTCCTAATCCCTTACCTCTGCTCCTCCCCTTTGCCCATCCAAAGTTCATCCCAGTGGAACTTTGTTCCACTGTGCCCCACCCATTATGGCTTAGCATCTGCTTATCAGAAAAAAAACATTCAGCCCTGGTTTTGGGGGATAGGCTAATTTTGCTTAGCATGATGTTCTCCAACTCCATCCATTTATCTGCAAATGCCATAATTTTATTCTCTTTTAATGTTGAATAATATCCCACAGTTTCTTTATCCATTCATCTAAGGGCATCTAAGTTGGTTCCACAGTTTAGCAATTGTGAATTGTGCTGCTATAAACATTGAAGTGGCTACACCACCAAATATGCTGTTTTTAAGTCCTTTGGGTATAGAATATAAGCCTTTTATACAGAATAAAAAACTCTTAGAATGCTGGTAAAATAAAAGGCTCAGACAACCAAGAAAAACTACTATATGAAATTATAGAGGATGCAGGAAATAAAGGAATATGGAGCAGAGATATTTGATATAAAAGTAACTTATCATTAACAGAAATCAACAAAATTCTAAAGAATTCAGAAAGTAAAAAGCTTATCAAAGTTCTCAAGTCTGTAGCAGCCTCCAAAAAAGAAAGTATATATGCTCTGTAATCTGAGCCAGACCAGTCTGTGACTGGTAGAGCCTGGTACACTGATCAGGATTTTGAATCTGAATTTGTACAAGTGCTTAAGGGTGTTTCAAATTCCTACAAACCAAGGCAGAAACATCATGAGAAAGCAAACAGAATCCAGTGATACAAAGAAATAGTTCATTTCCTTCATTACATGAAGTATGGAAATCTATCTGCGAACTGGGAATCAGTAAGGTAGAATTGTCCATGAAGAACATTGAAACGAGCTTAAATACACTTATTTATGATGAGTAAAGTAGATAAGACTTTTATTGCTACAAAAGAAGGCACAGTTGACAGCGTAGACAGACATATGAAACTGTACAGGGCAGTCAATCCAATCATCCCACCCATGGGTTTAATCCGATGACCCTGCAGGCTCTGCCGGGTTTTTGATGACTGCCATGAAGGTGGTGAGATTTCATCATCTAACTGTATTTACATGACAGAATGGCTCAAATTTTGATGCAGAGTGATGAACTTTACTGGCATGCAAATGAAATTGCGTGGAGAGCATTTTAATTCATGATGGAATATCAAATTTCCTTGAAAGCAAATTCACAGTAATGGATACAGACTTGCTGCTGTGAAAACTTTTTTTTTTAATCTATGAAGACTAAATTTATATTGGTAGAGTGGCCATCAGAATATGAAACAGAGGAGGTTAGTACTGAAATCTATTCTTCAATAAATAAAATACTTTGAAGCCCTGGAGGAAAAAGAAACCAACAAACCCATATTTGCCAAGTACCATGGCTAGAGCACAAATATGTTCATTTTAAAGTTATTGATTAAGGTCTTCATTGAAATTTTTTTTTATGTCTGCCTCATTACCACCATCTTTGTTTTCTGTTTTCTCAGTGGTTTCATTGAGAAGAAATTAAAAGTGGTGAAGACAAGAACAGCATAAGAGTGAATGAAAATTTAAGGAAACATTAAGTGAGGGAGAGTAGAACATTCCTTTTTTACACAATATTGATTCCTTCCTGTATCAGTAATATTCTTTCGAAGGATTATGCTAATGTACCTCAAAACAAAGGATAAATATTGTCGAGGATATTTCAGTGTGTAAATATTATCATTTTCATCATAAAAGGAATATTTTCACTGTTCTTTTGTTAAAGCCTTACAAGCTTCATTCATTGACTCAAGTGTATTTTTCACCACAATTTCCTTGAATTCTTATATAATGTCTAAAATGTTTGTGTGTTTGAATCCTTCCACTCCCACAGATTCAGATGTTAAAATACAACCCACAATGTGATAGTATTTGAGGCTTTTGGAAGGTGATAGTTTAAGGGTGGAGTACTCATGAATGGAATTTGTGCCCTTTTAAAAGAATCCGGAGAGCTCTATTGCACCTTCTGTGGTGTCAGTACACAGGGAGAAGAAAACCATCTGTGAACCAGGAAGTAGTCCTTGCCAGACACCAAATCTGCCAGTGCCTTCATCTTGAACATCCCAGGCTAAAGAATTGTGAGAAATAAATTTGTTGTTGATAAAACACCAGTCCATAGTATTCTGTATAGCACACAGAAGGGACTAAGACAATGAGTATCCATTTAACTAAAATTAAAACTGAACAAACCAAAAAAAAAAAAAAAGAAAACAACAAACTTGGTGTCATTCTACCAGTAGTATCTGGGGAAATACACAAGTTTTATATGTTGGATACATTTTTCTGTCATACACAAGAATGAAGCCATAACACATGACTCTTTCAAGGTCTTCCTTGATCCAATCAGGGCAAGGAAACCCAGCCCTCTCCAATGTTGCAATTGAGCCTGTTTACCTAAGTTGTATCTGGTTTACACCCACTAAGCACAGTCCTTTCTAACTTGTGAGGAGCTGGCCTCTGCTGGAATGAGACAATGGGCTTGTAGCTGGACCAGTCACCTGGGAGTGTGTCAGAAGTGGATCAGTCATGAACAAGGATGTGTCAGAGGGCCCTGGAGCAGCTCCCCACTTCCTTCTGTACCAAGAGAGTAGAAATTCAGCCAGGGAGATGAGTCGAAAATAAGTCAAGTCCAATTCAAAGATTCCTGAGATAAAAGGAATTTGTGGAAGTGGACTGTTGTAAGTATTCACTAGGCTTCATATGCTCTGTTCCAGACTTGAAGGGAGATTTTCCAAACAGCTTTGGCAAATGGAAAATATCTCCCTTCGTTTTTATTACAAAGACCTTCTCAACTTTATTGAAGGGTAATAGCACCTTCTCAAATGAACTAGATAATCTACCAAACAGAGAGGATCCACATCCCCCAGGCATCTCCAATGTTTCAAAGACCTTGGACAAACTTCTATTTAGACATGGGGATGTGTTGTTATTGTTGGCTTAAGTGATATCATTTACTAATTCAGTCAATCCACTGGTCAAAACAATTCCCAAGCACCAACTCCATCGGCTCAGAACATGTCTGGTTTGCTTGAAGCAAGTTAAGAGAGAGGTAGGGAGTAAAAGGAAGGCAGCTCAGGAGGAACAAAGGCAAGGCCATGTCATATGTATTTGTTATTAACCCTTCTACTTATATCACAGTTTCCCTGGGGCTGCTGCAACAGAGCCATCCAGAAACTTTCACAGCAGAGCAATTCTATGAATGTAGAACTATCCAGCAGTATTCCAAGGGGATGGAACAAGGGCATGGGAGCTACCTGAGAAGGCAAAGCCAGGGCACACATGACAAAGCCTCTATCTTGGAAATGTGGCCAAGAATCCAACATTGAATACTCACATTCATGAAGGTGTTCTTTGCTAGTCTATTTTCAGTCCTCTTTTGGGTTCTAATATGTTTGGCTCCTTCTACTTTAGGACAAGACTTCTGGATTTATTATTGAAACTCCTAACCTGACCTCTTTTCTCCTTTAAAAAAACTTATTGTATTATTTGCCTTATAAAACCACATTGCCTCATTATGGAGTGATTAGATCCCTGGTACCTGGTATAACAATGCCGAGTTTAAATCCTGATTCTGAAATTCCCTGGCTGTGTGATCTTCACAAGTTTTAAACTCTATATGCCTCAGATCTCCATACTATAAGTATTTACATTAGAGAGTTGCCATGAGGACTAAGGGAATGAATCTGTGCCTTGGTAAACAATGAATAAATGTTAACTATTTGTCTTTCAAAATAGTAACCAGCAAAGTACCAGGTCTTTTTTTATATGCTAGGATCAAAATTAATTCTTTTCATTCTTTACTGGACAAGATTTTAAAATTTCATGCTAATAACTTCATTTAATCAAATCTTTAATTTATAAAAGTCTTTAATTAAGCAACCCTGGTTTCAATCCCTGGTATCAGGAAAAAAAGTCTTTAAGATCTTCAATTTGGGTTTTAAGTCTATTTTACCTAATTTGGGATCATTTACATTTAATGATCTTATATTTTATTCCATTATTTACATCATTTATTCCTAGATGATAAATGGCTCAGATAATTCAGTTGCTCTGTAGCACTGAAGAGCAGTATTAGCACTCTGGGAATTGCTTGTTTTATTATGAGTTTTTATGAATTTTCATCCTCCACTCTACAGAAGATATAGTCTATGTCTATATTTAGGAAATTAACCAAAATTAGGAAGAATAAAAATGTGCCTTAAGAGGAAAATGTGCAGTACACTTTATAGAAAGACCTGATTTCTATATTATGATTCTTGATCACTTTTACAGTAACATACAATAAAAGTGTTGTGTAAATTGAAGTCAAATGCTTTCCCATATATGTAATATTGACCTTTAAACAGTCAACATCCATAATTTTTAGAGGTATATATAGACAGAGAGAGACAGGGTGAAAGAAGCCTTTTGAATAACCAGAAAGGAACAATGAGGTTATTCAGAGGTTTGGTCTCCCTCTTAGTCCTATTCCTGCTGCAGAGGTCAAACACTTCCCTTGTGAGGCTGAATGACAATGGTTATGAAGACCTGGTCATTGCTATAGATCCTGGTGTGCCAGAAGATGGAAAACTAATTGAACAAATAAAGGTAAGATAGATGTGATATCTTCTGTTTTAATTATGGAAAAGAAAAAATGTTAATTAAAGTTAATAATTATCATGGAAACTCTGAAATCTCCAGAAAGTTTAAAAGCAGCATGGTGCAGTGGGGAAAATGTTGGAATGGGCAGAGGGAAGTAGAGGTTCTAGATGGGGTTCTAGCCCACCTCACCACAGTACGAACAATATGGCATTGGGCCCCCTGATCCTCAGTTTCCTCATCTGGAAATTAGTATTTGAACTTATCTGTTCTTTGGTAAGTTATTTATTGAATGCTTATGGCATGCTAGAGGAGAAAGCAGTGATTTAAATTTTAAAAAGCCTTTGGTCTCATGGAGTGTATGTTTTTTTTTTTCAGAGATCTAATTAATAAAAATGAGTAAATCAGCAGGTCAGATGTTAGCAGGTTGCTGTGGAATACACCAAATCAGGAAAGAGAGTTCAGAGTATGGGTGGGAGTAGAATAAGGGGAGAATATTAGTGTCATGTAGGATAGTCAGGGAAGACCTCTCTGATCAGTTGACGTCTCAAGGAGACGGACATGAGTGAAAGGAGAGCCCACTGACAATCTGTGGGATGGGCACAGCATGGAGATGACAGCATTCTTCCTGTGACCAAGGAAATGACATGGATGAAGAGGAGGAAGAGTGAGTTTAGCTGAAGTTGAAGAGGAAGCAGAGCACACACCACTGGAAAGCCTTTGGCTTCTACTCTGAGTATCTATTAAGGAGTTTGTTAGGGGAGGTGTGCACTGTACTTCATGTTCTAGGATTGTTCCAACAGTGCTGTGGAGGAAATGGTGAAGGGTTGGCACTTGTTGCTCATTGCCGCAGTCTGGCTGGGCACAAAATCACGAGCCACCACACAGCTGGTAGATTCAAACAGCAATTCTTTATTCTTGAACTCACACCAGCCGTCTACAATCACGTTCTGGGGAAATCCACGTTCTCTGCCCAAATCCACCTCCACTGGGCTTCTGTCTCCCAAAAAATACTGTCTGAATCCCGTGAGAACTCAAGGGGAACTCAGGCAGCAGGATACGCCCTATTCCCAGCAGGAATAATCTTAAACCTTAAACCTGGAACCTAAACCAGGAACGCCCTAAACCCGATTATCTTAAACTGGGAACACCCTAATCCGCCTTGGTCCTTGAGCAAGGTCACCTACATTCAATGTCACTGCAACATGGGGTACGCTGGCAAGGAAATTGTCATACCTACTTGGCTAATGGCTCCCAGCAGCTCAGCCTGTATGAATGCTGTTGCAACACAGGAGTACAGGTATAAAGCTGTGGCAGGTGAGCAGTAATTGTGACAAGGACAGTGGTATTGTGGTAGAGATAGTTAGTATGTGTGATTCTGAACATGTTCTGAGGGTATCATGGACAATACTTCCTGATGATTTAGATGGGTGTGTGATAGGGGAAGGTAATAATCAAGACAGGACCTAAACTTTTGCGTAAACACTTGGAATGATTATATTCTCATCAATTGAGAAGGGTACAACTGTGAGTAAGGAAGTTTGGCAGTTTGGAGATCTGGAGTTAGTTTAAGGGTTTTGAAATTAAGATGCTTATTAGATATCCAAGTAGAGAAGACAAGAAACTGAATCTAGGATGACAATTTGTGTGTAGGTAAAAATTTAAGATTCATCAATCAGTGTGTGATGATTTGAATGCATGAGGTAAGTGCAAACAGAGAAGAGAAAGGCATCAAGACCCTGATTTTCCAGTTTCTCTGAACCATAAAAATCCCACATAATGCAGAGATTTGGGCTTACAGTGATGTGAGTTGTTTCTCTCTATCTGACATCTACATATACTCATTCCTTATATTCAATTTCCACAACTGTGTTGGGATGTTCACTTTTGAAGCATTCATTGGTGATTCTGTGGCTGCTATTTATTATTTATTCCTATAAATTCTGTTGCAACATAGAGGTCTTTGCTTATTGTACCCTTTGAATTCCAAAAAAGATAAATATTCCTTTTGCTAAAAAGTATGGGTTATAAGAGCAGATAGCACATCTAATTCTTAATGATAGTTTCTTAGTGTTCAGGGCTAATAGATCAATTGTAAACATTTCTGAACTCAGAAATCAATATTTGATAAAATGTTTTGTTGGAGTAAAGAGTGTCTTAACATGGTCTTTTATGAACACTAAAAGTGTAAATTCAATCCTTGCACACATGCCCAAGCCTAGATATCACAATATTTCTTGGTATTTCCTCAGCCCTCAACGAATTTCTTACATTTATAACTTATAATGGTATAAAATACTATCATTCACATTACACAGAAAGAGAAATCTGGGGTTCTGAAAAGATAGATGACTCTTCCCAGGTCATATAAAATAAACTCGGAATTGAAATCCTGCTCATGAGCTTTAAATGCTGATAGACCTGGGTTTTAGTTCTGGCTTGAATAAGAGGGCAAAAACCCACACCAAAATATTCTTTCCCAGACTGTTTTCCTGAGCTTGCATCCATTAAAGCTTTTCTTGACTCAGATTTTTAGTACTGATATCAAGCAGCTTTAGGGCTGCTTATGGACAGAGTACTTTCTAATTCATCTCATCTTTATGACAACCGTCAAAATAGGTGTGTAGCAGTGATTCATTGAAGAGGTGAGGAAACTGAACTTCAGAACATTATATAAATCAACCAAGATCTGTGAACCAGAAAGAACTAACGACCAATACTGAGACAAAGAAAATTAACCCAAAGTTCATGTGTATATTCATATTAATCAGTTCCTCTAAACACCAACAAAAGCAATTGTCTTTTGGGGTAAGAGAACAGAAGACTGATAAGCCTTTCAATATGTAGGACAAAGCATTAGTTTGAGTTTGACAGGTTGCAGAATGGTGGGCAATCATCAGGCAAGTGCTTTTGTGTTGACAGGTACCAGGGGGAGATGTCAGAGATGAACTCTGCTCAGCAATACTCACATATTGTTTTTCTTTAAAATAGGACATGGTCACTACAGCATCTACCTACTTGTTTGAAGCCACACAGAAAAGATTTTTTTTCAAAAATGTTTCTATATTAATTCCTGAGAATTGGGAAGGAAGTCCTGAATACAAGAGGCCAAAACATGAGAGCTATGAACAAGTGAGTGTCAAAATCTTCTCCTACAAAAACAAAGAATATTTTCAGATGCTTCTCAGGTTTGCCACAACTTGTCTCAGAGTCTTTCTAATTAAATATTATCATTTCTGTTCTTCTTATTTTAATGATCTTTTGAAACATTCTCAGGCTGATGTTAGAGTTGCAGCACCAGCCCTCCCAGGCAGAGATGAACCCTACACCAGGCAGTTCACAGAATGTGGAGAGAAAGCAGAATACATTCATTTCACCCCTGACTTTGTACTGGGAAAAAAACAAAATGAATACGGACCATCAGGTAGGAAATTTGGCTAAAACCACTCATTTTAAGTAAGCATTTCTGTTCCCAGCTTTAGTGGACAGATCTTGGAGCCAAAGTCTCTAGTTTCAAATCCTGGCTCCTCTGTTGTTTTTTTTTTTGTTGTTGTTGTTAGGTGTGATGTTAAACAAGTGACCCACCCTTTCTGTGCTTATTCCTGACAAAATGGTGACTAGATGAGTTTCTACCTTGTAGAATTTTTGTGAACCACAATCTAGAGAATCCATGTAAAGGTATACAATATAGTGTCAGTAATGTTTCAGAAATTTTGACACCAGAATTAATAAATGTTTTCTAAGGCATACTTTTTAGATTTCAGTTTTCTAGTTCTCCACATCTGTTAATCAATCACATGTAAGTTCCATAAAAACCAGATGGGGAACAAGCTGGAGAGAGCCATGATGCCAGTTACTGATCAAGAGAAAAATTCATAGGCTATTATTTGCTGATATTATTATTTAAACTACTTGCTTATATCAAATGAAACTGTTTGTAGTTGATCATTTGGGCCTATCAAAAATGGAAATTTCATCTAATTCAATATAATGTTAAGATTATTTATTCAGATGAATGAAAGCAATTATTTTCCAGACAAAAATGAAGATCACTATTAAAGGAGATTCCAGTTCACATGTCACTATTCAGTAAAAACTTTCATGCAACTCCATACCCTATAATTGCCTCTCCCATTGCCTGTTCAGTGAAAGTTCATTAGTCTCTGTTTCTGCCAACACAGCCAGCGATAGTTATCAATACCTGGACCAATTTCTCTCTCCAACCTTGAAAGCTCCATCATCCCCTCCATCCCAATCTTACCTCTCTTCCACACATTATCCTGACAAGAATTGCTCTCCTTGGTTCCCCAAAATGTCACACCACCCTAAGTGCAATTTCTTTCTACCCTGACATGTCCAGCAAATCTAGTCACTTGAGCCACAAATACAAATAGCTCAATTCCCCATCCACTCTTATCCTTAACTTCCATCTCCTGCACTATATGCTCTTGTCTGTCTCTTTTTGGCTCCTGTTACCTGTTTCCCGACTGTTTAAGGAATACATAACACTAACTGGCATCATTACAAACACACAGTTTCTAAGCTCAGTTATGTTTTCAAATCTATTTAACATTATTCTTACTTGGTTCTTATCAGTTACCTTTCTTATTTCCCATAGTAGCTATTTCAAAACTTCTACCATTTTTCTTAAGATCTCTAGTCACTCTCCTCGTCTATTATCAGAGGTCCAGAGTGAGAAAACTGAAGCCACTACCTTTTTTGTTTTATAATCCAAATTCATGTCCACTTTTACCTCCTCTACCTATACTGGTCATAGAAAAGACTTCCAATTTTCCCCATCTCGGATCTTGATCCTTCATCATATCCCATAACTTAGACCTATTCTATTACTGACAGTCCCACCCTTCCTTTTAGACAGGAGTTTGTTATGTCATTTGATGTATGTATTTATAAAAAGAAAATTCACATTCTCCAAACCTTGCCCTAAAAACAACAGGCTTTTGGAAAAATAGGATGAAGAAGAGAGGCCTCAAAATCTACTTATTTTCATACCAACCACAATGGTAATATGGTATCTAGACAGATCATTGGGACCTACCAGGCAGCAACTCAGTATGGCTGGAGGATGCCCCAGCAGATATTAAAAGTATATATATATATATATATATATATATATATATATATATATATATATATATAC
>NW_026000080.1:2523536-2544343 GCF_001458135.2 Marmota marmota marmota | reverse complement strand
AAAGTATATATATATATATATATATATATATATATATATATATATATATATATACACACACACACACACACACACACAGTAAAATTTCTGTTAGAATTGAGAACAATGCAGGCTGAAATGACATGATTTCAATGGCAATAAAATCCTAAGTCAGAAGGGCTGGTTTTCAAGTGTGGATGGGAGATAGAGCAACCTGAGGAGGGCAGAAGGCTGCGGGTGGAACTTTCTAGAAGATAGTCACAGATGAAGGGAATTTTAAATTTTCTTAAAATTTACCAAAATCCTATAGTAGTACTTGATATGAGGGTTTTCCCCTCCACTGAAGGTTATAATTCCACTCCTACTAATCAGGTCTCATTTGCCCAGAAAATCATAAAATTTTAAATTTTAAAGATGATTGCATAAGCAATAACATAGAGATATTGTTAAAATCTAGACTTTGATTTAATAGGTTTAGTAGGTTTAGAGTGAGATTCTGCATTTCCAGCAAGCTCCCCAGTGATGTTGATGCTGCTGGTTCAGGACCATATTTTGAGGTCTATATTTTTCATTTTTTAGGTCCTTAATATTTTGAGGTCTTTATTTTTTAAATACCCAATATTGCATTCAATGTATATAAATAAAAATAATAATTATTTTATATAATTAATGCTTACATATACCATAAATGTATCAGTTTATTTTGACACCCCCAAAATTCTCTGTGGTCTATAATACTGTTTCCCAGTCTCTTCATTACCACTCTATTAAGAGATTTTTAGACAGATTTTCCTGATTATATCGAATGGTATCTTAATACAATAATTATTATGTATCTGATTGTATTGTTGGTGGAGTTGAAGTTTAGAGAACCATAAATCATTATATTATGTAATGTCTTTTGCTCTCAAGCTACCAAACCCCAAATATTTGTCTACTTTGATGATAGCATATGCTCCATAAATGTTTCATTGATTTAACATGTTGTGGAATAAAAAGATAATATACTATTTAACAGTATAGTCATTTAATACCATGGGGTTTTTAGAAACAAAAATGTTAGGAGTTATGAATATCTTCAATCAAGATATATGTTGTAATGGAAAGATCTTATTAAAATTTTTGAGATACAAAAATTTTCACCTGAATTATCATCATGCATTTGAAATAATTTCCTACAGGTAGATTGTTTGTCCATGAGTGGGCTCATCTCCGCTGGGGAGTGTTTGATGAGTACAACGAACAGAAGCCTTTCTACAGCGGCAAATCAAAGAAAATTGAAGCAACAAGGCATGGATATTTATATTCTCCTAATGACCTCAGGCTTTTAACTGTTTTTTTTTACTTCTTTCAAATCACAATTATTCATTTTTGTCTCAATGCAAATAATAGGCGCTATATTACAGAACTGCCTCTTTTTAGGGAAATTTATCTTAATGCAGTTGGTTTTCTATTTAAAATACACATAACTTTCATGGCAATTATTTGATTGGCATTTGGCATTTTGGTGTATTTTACACCTGTCTACCACAATGGCCAGAACTCATTTAGACTAAAATTGTACATTACATAGTTGGACTAACTACAAAATTGATCAAAATTATTTCTGTTTGTATAAAAGTAAACAAAGATGGTTAAGTACTTCTAAGTGTGGGCTGAATAAGAAACCAAATGCTCTAAGAAGCCAATTAGTAACTTCTTGGAAATGAATAGAGGTCATTTTAGAATGTCAATCTAGCATCACAGTTAATAAAAGACTGTCCTCTGGATTCTAAGATTAAGAAAACAAAGTGGTTGGGGAATCCACTTAAAACTGGGTGCCCAATCAATGATACATGTCCACCTGGGGAGAGGAACTTGTCACACAAGTGCAAACTAGTAATAACTAAATTGCCTCAAAATTAACTGTCACATATTTTTCAGGTGTTCCACAGGTATCACTGGCAAAAATAGAGTTTATAAGTGTCAAGGAGGCAGTTGTACAGAGAACTTTTGCAAAATTAATTCTACAACAAAATTGTATGAAAAGGACTGTCAATTTTTCCCTAATAAAGTTCAAACAGAAAAAGCATCCATAATGTTCATGCAAAGCATTGATTCTGTAAGTATGCCAATCATGATTTTCAGAATTTATAATCAAAGGGCATTTCTAGTTTTATTCATTTTTATTTTTATTATTTTGTGGTGCTGGGTGTCAAACCCAAGGCCTTATGCATGTTAGATGAGCACTCTATCCATTGAACTACATTCCCTGCCCCACATACCCTATTTTAAATTATCTGTCCAGGTGAAGTAAGGCTTAAATATAATAACATAGAGTTCTTTGAACATTGGCTGGTGCATGGTAAGCACACAAAAAGTGTAATCTGTTATCACTATCACTATTGTGGTAAAATTCCTTGATTCTCATTAATTACATTTTATTCAGTAAAAGTATATTTGCAGAACATATTTTAAATTTTTTCCAATTTTATACTTAGGCTTTTTTAGTACAGGGGATAACAAATTATTTTTCATTTTATTAATCTTTTAGGTGTTGGAGTTTTGTAATGCAGAAAACCATAACCAAGAAGCTCCAAGTTTACAAAACATTAAGTGCAATTTTAGAAGTACATGGGAGGTAATCAGCAATTCTGAGGATTTTAAAAACACTACACCCATGGCAGCACCACCTCCTCCACCTGTGTTCTCATTGTTGAGGATCAGTGAAAGAATTCTGTGCTTAGTTCTTGACAAGTCTGGAAGCATGTCTGTAAGTTCATGGGTCCATTTTTTCTGAAGGGTGGGAATGGAAATAATTGAATGCTAAGAACACACTGAACTCTACCTGTACCTGGGTTATTGTAAATCACATGGTGACATAAAATACCATCACTTCCTGTGATCATGAGATCAAGGTGTAGCAAAAAAATATTGTAGCAAAAGATGATATCAGCAGAGTTAAGAAGACCTAACCTAAGGATCTCCTTCTTTGTCCCACAGAAAATGGATGGTTACTAGGGGAAGATGTAGGACTTTAGTTGGAAAATTAAAACTAGACATTGAAATACAAAGTTGTTTTTAATTATGGTCCTTGTACTGAAAATGCTTAAGAGACATGCAGATAGAGTGGGTTAGTGGATGCTAAACCCCATTCCAGTTCAAGGAGCAAAAACAATCAGCAGAATTTCTAACATGGCTTTCTCTTATTTATACCAACTGTACAAGTGACCTCTTTATGCTTAAAGACACACACACACACACACACACACACACACACACACACGATATATAGCTAGATGCAGCCATTCATTCCATTATATTTTGGTGAATGGAAATCATTCTGTTAGGCTCATGTCCATGTCATTCAGATGTTCAGAGTCCAATACACAATTTTCTATCCCTTTTCTCACTACCTGAATGACTTATATTATTCTACAAAATTTGGGAGAGGCACCCATAGATGGGCTAGGTTTATAACATGCTGTAGGTTCTTCTGATCCTAACACTGCCCTGTGCTTATGTCCATTACTGTGCATTATATGGAAACTACACATGTCTTTCCCAACTAGCCTGGGAGCTCTTCTAGGAAGTGGAAATTTATTTGATGCACCTTTTTATCCGATGGCCTAGAACAGAGTTTATCACATAGGGACAGTCAATAAAAATTTGTTGAAATGTATGGACTACTAACAAGCAGATGCAATGTGATAAAGCACCCAGAGGATGACACATTTGAAGCAGAACAGAGCATGCATGCTGCAGGCCAGGAATAAAAACTTCAGCAAATAGGGAAAGGGTAGCTATTAAAAGGGCAGAGAAAGATACGATTAATGAGATGAACCACAGTAACACAGAGTTCCAGAGAAAGCAGCAAAATGCTATACAGCAACCCATAAAGTGAACAGTAAATGTCACTGAGGAAAGAAAATGCTCCTGATTGGCAGCTGAGGAGTCTTCCCGAGACAGGGTGTTGGCAGATCCAGGGTTAAAGGCAAAGTAAAGCAGCAAAGTGGTGGAGAATACTCAAATATGGGGGTATAGAAGTTTTTCCCTGTAACTTGTTCAGGAAGTTCAGAGAGAAACTTGGTTGTGGTTGTGGAGAGGAACCCTCTGAGTGTGGTGAGGAGGGATGGAGAGGACAAATTATAAAGAAGTATACATCCTCAAAAACCCAATACCAGGAAGAGGGATGTGAGTCCTGAAGTGTTACCAAAGAACCAATTCAAATTAATCCATAGCTGGAGAAGTGGTGGGGAAGGTTAGGAGAAGAGGAAAGGAGGGAGGGAGGGACTGGGATTCTCAGCATTTACTGCAGCTCAAGTAAGTTTTGCATTTTGGGAAGACTAATCCCCAGTAGTTGAACCATTTGAGTTCTGGGTGGAGGTCAAGATAGTCTGGTTGGATTGAGAGTTCTGGGATGTGATTTCATCCAAGGACAACAGGCACAGAGGCTCCCAGGAGGAATTAGAGAGGCTCTAAAATGTGTATCATCATTTGCAACTCAATCTCCTCCCTAGCTTCCACCTCTAACTTGGGTGGTTAGCAGCAGTAATCAGTTCAAGTTGAAAAATATGTGCTCCTTAATATACTGTATGTGTTCCATAACACACATAACCATATTTTTCAATTTTACAAATTAATAATTGCTTTCTTCAACAATACCAATTAATATTTATAGAAATTTCTTATCAGTAAGGTTTATCCACTCATTTTGTGTGATCTGCTATTATATTCCAGATGAAAACCACTTGTTGTTTTCTTGTCTTTTTTTTTTTAATTCAGCTTTATAATCGCCTCAATCGAATGAATCAAGCAGCAAAATATTTCCTACTACAGACTGTTGAAAATGGATCCTGGGTAGGGATGGTTCACTTTGATAGTGCAGCCAGTGTTAAAAGTGAGCTAATCCAAATAAAAAGTGACAGCGAAAAAAACAAGCTCTTGGAGAGCTTACCTACTGTAGCTCTTGGAGGAACTTCCATCTGCTCTGGAATTGCAGCTGCATTTCAGGTAAAACGCATATTTACAAATATGTATTTTTTCTTTTTTGTTAGTTTTTAGGACATTTTAATACAAAGTGCTTCTACACATGCTTTCTGCCTAATTTTAACATAATTTATCCTAAGAGGCACAGAATATACAGAAAAAAATTCAGTTCATTTTTAAATGAATCAGTGAATCAATGAATAAATATAGGGAAATAAATAAGTATAAAAATGTCATTACATTGTATGTCCAAGAAGGCCAGATATTTTGCTCTTGTTCGCATAGAAGAGTTGGTGAGAAATAAATGTCAGTTAAGTAAATGATAGTGTGTGGGCACAAAAGCCATCAACTTTGGGAGCAGTGAAGAAAATTACTTGGTGTGATTCCACTTTTGCCAGTTCTCCTTTTAGTTTATGTGGCATTCAGACAGGGCAAACTGATGCCTATCTATTAAGTAGGGACTATTAATCCTATCTAGTGTAAGCCACGTGAGTCAGGGCATGACCTTTCGCATCCGAGTACTGGCTCTGTTTATTAGCTTTGTAACCTTAGGCAAACTTCTTGGTCTCTATGGATTCCATATGCCTTATCTATACAATAGAGGACAGAGGAATGCCTACTCATAGGATTATTATGAAGATGATGTGAACTTATACAGTTATATACTTGGAATGATCTTTGCTGTATTATAGAGTAAATTTTATCCAAATGGTCATATTGAACACATCATTAATATCAACTGTCATTTTTCTTTTGTTTAGAAACCCTCCCTATCTCCTCACAGTCTATAAAATTAAGTCCAAATTCCTCAGTCTGAAGTTACTCCAAAGTCTCCTGAGGCTAAGATTACCCTCTTCTATTTTCCAGCCTTTTTCTCAGTTCTCCACTCCTGATGCTCTATGCCCCAAGAACTTACTGTGCACATTGCTCTCCAAGCCCCCTGTGTGCTAGCAGTCCCTGTACCTATCCACATGCAATTTCTCTACCTAAAATGCTTCCTTCTTTCCCATCTTGACATGTTAAAATTCTACTAGGTCTTCAAAATCCTCTCTCTTTTTAGCTTTTACTGCCCCTCCACCACCCTATAGAGTCTCTTTTATGAATTACATGGCCTTTTAAGTGTAGGTTTATAAAATGAAGACCTGCATCTAAATCTCAAATGTCACTATTAGCTTTGTGACACTAAACATGATTGACCTCTGAGTCCTTGAGTTCCTCCTTTGTAAAATGTGATAATGAAAGCCAGCACATAAGGTAGTTCATGTTTTCATTTATTCAACATGTATTTAATGTCTAGCTGGTATGGGCCAATCAAAGCTGCTTGTCTCTATCGTGTTTGCTGTGGTGTTTGCAAACAGATATTACCTCTAGGTGAATACAAACAGTAATGCACATTATGGAGACAGTGTTGCAAAATAACCTAGCAGTGTGCTATGATTCTGAGTAACTGGGAAAGGAGGGAATCACTTCAGAAAAAGAGCCGACTGAGGCCTTCCTTAAAAAGTGACATCTAAACTAAGACTTGAAAGATGAGAAGAAGCCAATGGTTTATGTCGAAAAAAGAGCACAAAGTTCCTTGGGAAGAGTTGGATAAAAACTGGATTATTCCAAGAAATGGTAAAAGCTGGTGGCACTGGAGAATAGCAAGTGAGGGGGTATGAAATGTGGTTGAAAAATTAAATGATGGCTAAGCATTCAAAACTTCAAAAATATATAAGAATTGTAATTTGTTTTAAGTACAACAGACAGCTACTAGGGCTTCTGCCAGAATCTGATTATCAATTTATGTCTTAGGAAGGTGATCCGGTTGCCCCACGTAAAACCAAGTGTAGGGAGCAAGAATGGTAATAGGCAGACAGTTCAGGAGATTGGGCTTCATAAATTACATACTGTGTAAAACATCAATGTTCAATAAATGGCAACTCTGTAATATGTCATCTCTCTTAAACTACAGAGTACTCTGTTATAGTATTTGTTGTATTTTTTCTTACTCATGTCTACATTTTCTCAGTCTCAAGACACAAAACTCAGTAGGGATTATTAAATTGAATTTAATTATTTCCATGAATGTAGGAACAATGTAGTTCCTACTGAATTTCCACACAGTGGCTGACCCATGGCAAGTGCTCAGTAAGTAATACAAAAAAGGGAGAGATGAAGGATAGAGAACGCTACTTCATCTTTGGGTCTTTGTTTTGACTTTGTGTCGGGGATATGATTTTGGAATGCTGTACAGATGTCATAAGTGTATAAAAGTCTTCCTCTTCAGTTGATTTCAATGTATGTCAGAGAATATTTCCCATGTATTAAAATATATATAAGTTGCTTTGCCTCAAGCCATAGGCAAATTGTAATATGGGTGGTAATTTTTCCCCTGATACCAGTTCTATTAGGGATTTCTATATTCTCAAACTTTTTCTGTACACATGTCTCTACTCCTTGAGCAAAGAAGCCACTGATAATCTGACATTTTTTTCCCTTGCTGGCTGGACTCAGTTTTCCAAAATGGTGCTCAAAGAAGCCACTACTAATTAAAACTGACAGAGAAGTTGAAATAGAATTGCTCTCCCAGGCTAAGTTCTCTTTTTCCTCTACCACAACCATCTAGATTCAGAACTCTAAGGTTCAAACTGCTAGACTTGTAGGAAAGCAATTCAATTGCAAATAGAAATCAACAAATATAGTTCATGTTGTCTTTGAATACCACTAATATGGTTAGATCTGTGCCAGTTACTATTAAAAGTAAAATAAAGTTATACAAGATCCCTAGCTCTGCCATGCTTAGAATTTAACATATCTTTTAAAAAAATATGATAAGAGTTTTCTAATTTGAAATCAAGACTTTTATTTTGAGTGCACTCTTTTTTTTTCATTTGTTCATTTCAGTTATATAAAATATTAGGGTTCTTTTTGACAAAATTATACAAGGGTGATATATAATCTGCTCCTAATTAGTCCCCAGTATTTTCCTTTATCCTCCCCCCTGTTCCCTTTAGTGAGGTAGATTCTTAATGCATTTATCTGAATATACAACAGACATTATACACTGAATTTTGTTGCAAGATAGTCCAGTCAAAGAAAGCAGTAAATATTACTTCCATATTATACAGTTAAATTTTAGGTGTCTGGTTGACTTTAATTTCCCAGGCTGAGACACCACTGCCATTTGGTCCAGGCAGGATTTTCCAGTGTCAGATAGCTTTAGGTTTTAACTCTGAAATGCCAATTTAAAAATGGTATCAGAAGGTATTATATTTGAATAAATATTCTCTTCAATGGGCAGGGTTCAGGAGGCAGGAAAAGGTAATGTTTAAATTTCCCCAGGGATTGTTGATTTCTATGATTTTATAAGAAACTATCTCCTCTATTCTTCACACTATGGTTTATTCCTCTATTTTTTTTTTCTAATTTCCCATTGGTCTTTTGGATCTAGGATGGTAATTGTCGTCTGAATTATGCTTGCAGGTGATTCAAAAGCTAAACCCCCAAATAGATGGATCTGAAATAGTGCTGCTGACTGATGGGGAGGACAGCACTACAGGGAGCTGTGCTGATGCTGTGAAACAGAGTGGGGCCGTCATTCATTTAATTGCTTTGGGGCCAAATGCTGACTCTGCAGTAACAGAGATGAGCATTGAAACAGGTAAAACATGATCTGTACATTCTAGACCTTTAATACCAATGTATATAAAGAGGCTGACAATTCAACAACTTCTCTTGAGCACCTGGTTTTCAGGTGCTGGGCGAAGAGTTGAAAACCCCAGTCAAACCAGATGCAATCTGTGTTCTAACAGTACTCAGCATTCAGTTGTCTGGAGTGGGAAATGAAACTGCAAATCAGATCACATAAGATGATAACATTCCTTGACAACATGCGAAATATCAAAGAATAAATCTCTATGTGAGAAAAGAAAGCCATCAGTTCTCCCAAGGTTGTAGAGAATAAGGGCAAGGAGGTCTGAGCAACGAGGAGATTTCTTTGCTGGGCCTTGAACAAGGTGTTAAATTTCTCCAGGAAGGAAAAAGGGAAATAATCAGGCCATGAGCAAAAAAAAAAAAAAAAAAATCATTGTGGAGTGACAATGTGAGGCAATCTATGGAAACAGTGGTATTCCTGCTGTGAGGTGCTTATTTGTGAAGCAGGCTGTGAGGTGGGAGGCCATGTTGGACAGAAGCTCAGCCAAAATATCCAAATAATAGATATTAACTATGGTAGCTGTTATTTTAGGCACACAGATGAATGATTCAGATTAAATGTTTCTAATGCCTTCTAAATAGCAGACAAAACATAATTCATGAGTACAAATTACCAAAATGGCTTTAATGTCACAAATATAAATGTGCTTGTAGTTGTACAGACTCATCATTTTAAAGTGTTTCTGTTTTGTTTTTGTTGTTTTGTTTTGTTTGAGACAGGGTCGCTTAAGTTGCCAATGCTGGCTTCAAATTTATAATTCTCCTGCCTCAGCCTACCAAGTAGCTAGGATTACAGGCCTGAGTTGCCATGCCCATTCAAAGGGCTTTTATAGCAAATGTCTAATTTAAATATTTTCCAAGTAGTACTTTTTAAACTTGACTCCACTGCTTACTTTTCTTCTATCGCCTGTCAATGATTGTCAGGGTACTGCAGCATCTTTCTAATATCTTTGTAATTTGTATATTATCATTCTAATTTGCTGTTTGATCTATACTTTGTAAAATCTAAAAACCGCTTTTTTTTAGAATTATATCCTATATAAAAGTGAATAATTCCCCGAAAGGGCTGTGTAAAGACTGCAAGCTTAGCCACGTGGAATTGTAACATCTTCTTTCATAGTCCATAATTATTTGATGTATTTCGGGTAGCTGAGATTTTGATGTTGAGATATTAAAATAGCTTCTGATACCATTTTTAAATTGGCATTTCAGAGTTAAAACCTACAGCTATCTGACATTGGTCTATTTTACTAATATATTCTGAAACTGATTTTATTTAAACTGTTACCTTATTAACCACTAATATGTACTTATTTTCTAGAAAGTAAACTGATTAATGCATTTATATTTTAGGAGGAAAACATGTTTTAGCTACAGATGAAGCCGTGAACAATGGCCTCATTGATGCTTTTGGGGCCCTTACATCAGAAAATGCTGATCCCACCCAGAAGTCACTTCAGGTCAGAGTTGCCACTCTTGGGGTTTTTGTGTTTGCATTTACCATAACTAAGCAGAAGAATTTGGTAGTCTTAAGTTTTGAGTTCTATATTTATCTCAAAGTAAACTTTTAATTAAAATCAAAACTTCTGCCAGAAATAGAAATTATTCTTTAGCTATAACCAAATTAAGTGCTAAAATGAGAGTAAAATAAATGGTGAGATAGCTAAGATTGTTTTTCATATTCCCATAGAATTTGATTAAGGGATAATGTTAAAATCAAATTACATCCATTTTCTTTTTTTTATTTGTATTTTTTGTATTTTATTTATTTTTTATTGGTTGTTCAAAACATTACATAGTTCTTGACATATCATATTTCATACTTTAGATTCAAGTGGGTTATGAACTCGCATTTTTACCCCGTATACAGATTGCAGAATCACATCGGTTACACATCCACATTTTTACATACTGCCATATTAGTAACTGTTGTATTCTGCTGCCTTTCCTATCCTCTACTATCCCCCCTCTCCTCCCCTCCCATCTTCTCTCTCTACCCCATCTACTGTAATTTAATTCTCTCCCTTGTTTTTTTTTCCCCTTTCCCCTCACAACCTCTTATATGTAATTTTGTATAACAATGAGGGTCTCCTTCCATTTCCGTGCAATTTCCCTTTCCTCTCCCTTTCCCTTCCACCTCATGTCTCTGTTCAATGTTAATCTTTTCCTCCTGCTCTTCCTCCCTGCTCTGTTCTTAGTTGCTCTCATTATATCAAAGAAGACATTTGGCATTTGTTCTTTAGGGATTGGCTAGCTTCACTTAGCATAATCTGCTCTACTGCCATCCATTTCCCTGCAAATTCTATGATTTTGTCATTTTTTAGTGCTGCGTAATACTCCATTGTGTATAAATGCCACATTTTTTAATCCATTCATCTATTGAAGGGCATCTGGGTTGGTTCCACAGTCTAGCTATTGTGAATTGTGCTGCTATGAACATCGATGTGGCAGTATCCCTGTAGTACGCTCTTTTAAGGTCTTCAGGGAATAGTCCGAGAAGGGCAATAGCTGGGTCAAATGTTGGTTCCATTCCCAGCTTTCCCAGGAATCTCCATACTGCTTTCCAAATTGGCCGCACCAATTTGCAGTCCCACCAGCAATGTACAAGAGTACCCCTTTCCCCACATCCTCGCCAGCACTTGTTGTTGTTTGACTTCATAATGGCTGCCAATCTTACTGGAGTGAGATGGTATCTTAGGGTGGTTTTGATTTGCATTTCTCTGACTGTTAGAGATGGTGAGCATTTTTCATGTACTTGTTGATTGATTGTATGTCCTCCTCTGAGAAGTGTCTGTTCAGGTCTTTGGCCCATTTGTTGATTGGGTTATTTGTTATCTTATTGTTTAATTTTTTGAGTTCTTTGTATACTCTGGATATTAGGGCTCTATCTGAAGTGTGAGGAGTAAAAATTTGTTCCCAGGATGTAGGCTCTTCTACATCCATTTTCTTCATCTAAATTAAAGCAACCATTTTGAATGAAAAACAACAAAAAAACCTCACCATATTTCCAAGCTTTCTTTACACTTCATTGTTACAAAATAAATTTAGACAAATGAACTCAACTGCCTAATTTGGAAATGGAAGAAATGTATCTTGGAAATAAATACGAGAAAGAAGGGTGAATGATTATTGTATCTACAAGGCTAGGGCTTCTCCCATATTTTCAACCACACTTTTCACTGGCATTTTATTTTACTCACCTCTCCTCTGAACTCAACTCTTTTTCTCATCTATATCACAATGACAGGATCATTTTCTGCTACTTAAATTCAAGAACTTTGATTAAGCTCTGGTTCTTCAATTCAGATCCCATGTACAATGTCAACAAAGCCTGTTTCCATCAAAATATATTTTTTAAAAAATCTGTTTATCTTCTTCCCAAAAGTCTATGTCATGCATCCTTATGTCAAGACTCCTGTGTTCAGTTTTTCTATTCATCAAATCACTATATACATTAAAACTTAGCATGATCACCTGGACAGACCTATTTTCCAACAATAAAGAGAGCATAGAAGGAGAGCTTGTGGCTTAGAATATGTACATATTGGTTTGGAGATTTAACTCAATAATAATAAACTAAAGATATATTTACTTAACAGGAGATGGAGATTTTTATAACAATGATTTTCAGAGTAGCAATCTGCTCACTTTTATTAGCATGATGGTATTTTGGGTTATGGAGTAAGTGGAAATACAAATGAGATTTCTTATTCTACAGAGAATGCTTCACCTAGGAAGCATGTAGTGAGTGAATTAAGTTGGATATTCTGTGACATTATGTTACCTGAAATAAGCCAGGCCCAGAAAGACAAAAGTGCATGATTTTACACAGTTGAACTCAGAGAAACAAAGAGTATAATGATGATTACAAGCGGCTGGTAGGATGTTGGGCTTGGAGAGATATTAGACAAGGATACAACATTTCTGTTAGATGGGAGAAATGAGATCAAGATATCTATCATACAAACATGGTGTTGATAGTTAATAACATGCATTATTTCCTTGAAAATTGTTCAGCATGAAATTAAGTCCTTTCACCATAAAAAAATGGCAAGGATGTGAGGTAATACTCATATAAATTAACTTGATTTAGCCCATCTATAACATGTATACTTTTCAAAACACCATGTTGTATATGATAAATTTATACCATTTTTGTCACTTTAAAAAATAATAATAAAGCAAAAGAGTTGAATCTCCTAGACTAAGTGCTATCCACAGAGATTTTAATAATTTCTTTAAAGTTTCTCTCTGAGAAGATCCTATCTTTTATTGGTCTTTTCTCAGAATTCCATCCTGTACACATTAGTTTCCTCTTTTGTATTTACTGTCCAGAGCTTCACTCTCTATCCTGTGAAAAACTATTTCAAGATTCCAAATCAGGGAAATGTATCCATGAGAGCTTTTCCCCAGTTATATGGTCCTTATTTATAAAGCTCTAATGACACATAAACATTATACTTTGGATCATCATGAAGAGGGGGAAACTGAGGATAACCACACACATACACAAAAACACAAACACATACACACCCCCAATAGTCCACCTCTGTCCATAGCACCTGTTAATACTAAAGACTGGCATGGGTGTTTATCCAAAAAACTGAAAAAAAAATAATAATGAGTTCATGCCCCCCAACTGTAAATGGCTCTTTTATATGCTGTTCTTCCCTCAGACCCTCTTATTTCCACATTTTCTAGCTGACAACTGCTACATACCAATGAGCTTTCAGAAAGAGTCCAAGTATAAGGTGGCATGCCATATAAAACATCGTATTCATATGAGAAATTGAGATTGATCTTTAAAAGAAAAAAAATAAAATTATTCTATTCTACAGTCATTGATTTTTAAAATGTATCTAAACAGCTCGAAAGTAAGGGATTAACCCTGAACAATGATACCTGGATGAATGACACTGTAATAATTGATAGCACTGTGGGAAAGGACACATTCTTTCTCATCACGTGGGAAAAACAGCCTCCCAGTATTTCACTCTGGAATCCCAATGGGACACTGACAGAAGCTTTCACACAGGACACTCTTTCCAAAATGGCTTATCTCCGCATTCCAGGAACTGCACAGGTAAGTGATCAGCTTTAAGGCATTCTCTGAATTTAAAAGCTGAAAATTCATTGTTTAATGTCATAAATGTGAGTATTGATGATTATATCATCTACAAAATTATTTTATCATACACTCTCTTAGACTTTGTGATCCTAAAGACTGTGGTGGATAGCTGGAAAAAGAAATAAAGAACTCTTGTATCAGGAGAAAATCTAACAAGAACCCTCACGAAAAACTATGGGAAGACTCTGTAGTTAGTGTGAAGATTGCTGTTGAGGTCAATGAATAAGACCAAAAGCAGACTGTCCAGTAATTACTTTTTCCAGATGAGATGTCACAAAATACAGACACCATACATGACAATAATGACAGTACCTGCCTGAACCTTAACTCACACCATTTTAAAACCTCAAAACCATCAAAAACCTGTGGATCATACTTCACACTTCTAAGATTTATTGTAGATTTGCATAGTGGGAACCAGGATATCATTTAACTCTGGAAACTTACTATCTTTCCACTGGAAATTTTAGGTGGGCACGTGGACTTACAGTCTTCAGGCCAAAGCAAACACAGAAATACTAACCATGACAGTAACCTCTCGGGCAGCAAATTCTTCTGTGCCTCCAATCACAGTGAATGCTAAAATGAACAAAGACACAAACAGCTTCCCCAGCCCAATGATCGTCTATGCACAAGTTCTCCAAGGGTATCTCCCCATTCTTGGAGCCAGTGTGACTGCAATCATTGAATCAAACAGTGGAAAAACACAAGTTTTGGAACTTTTGGACAATGGTGCAGGTAATTCACTGGTTTTATGAATAAGCCTATATTTTCAAAACTCAGGATATGGTAAGGGTCCTGTGTCAAAATGGGGCAGTAAGATAGATACCCAAGGGATGGGGAAATAGCAGGATCAGTAGGGAATTCTACCAGATAAAACCTACAATCAATGATGTTGACAATAAACGTTATTTGTTGTCATTATTATTGTTTGTCATTGGTCAGCCAATGATTGTCACCATTTAAGTAGATCTCATTCAGGCAGTTGAGGACAGCATCAGCAATGCCAGGCAAGTGTTTCATAGGGGAACATCACCAAGAAAGTCTGCTCAGAGACAGTTAAGCACAAGCAGCCAGATGAGATCTAGTGGTACTACCTGGGCCCCTGGTAGGAAAAGGGAAAGAAACAAGAGAACTCCCAACAACTGAAAAAATGACATGAGAGCTAAGACCCAGGGGCAGCAGGAGCTACTTGAAAAAAGGAGGGCTCCTCGCTGGGGCATCAGATACCAGTTGTTACAAATAGGAAAAAAGGAACTGTGCTGGCTTCTGGGTAAGAGGTCAGTAAGCAAGGAAATAAACAATTTGATTCACATCTTAATTATTACAAATTTGAATCAGTACCTTCCACAATGTAATTTATTCACTCTTTTGATAATACTGTCTTCAACTAGAGTTGGCTACTTATCCTTACATGCAACTCAATTCCTTCTTTAGGCATAATGATATTTACACAACTGTCCTTTGCCTCTTCTTTCCCTTTCCATAAACCCATCTGCACTATATTAAACTTACCTGCATCTTGTTTGATTTCTTTGCATTTTACCAGATGAATATTTAGCTAATTGGAAAGTAACTAGTTTGAAATGTCTTCAACTAAAAAGGCATTGGTGATTAAGAATGGCTCAATGAAGGCATTCTCAAACTTTAGTGTACAAGGGAATCATCTAGAGAGTTTGGTAAAATATTGAATGCTGAGGCCCTTCCAAAGTAGTATGAGAAATTTACATGTCTAAAAATCTCTAGATTTTTAGAGATACAGATATTGATGGTTCAATGACTTCACTGTAATACACTGTTTTAGAATTTTAAACTATGGGAAATTGTTTGGCAATTGAACAGGTAATGCCAATGCTTGTGTTATCAAGAAGTATACATATGATATAATATCCCACAAATCCTCCAATTTTTTTTCTAATAGCAGATGAGATTTTCCTCTGTCAGACCAGAAAGTTAATGGATCAGAAGAATAAAGGCTGGAGAAACGAAAAAGAAAGAGTTGTTGAAGATAAAGCAAAACAAGTAATGTAGTCAACTAGAGTGAGAAATAGATTCTATACAAAGTCACTATTTTTTCCTAGTGGGGACCTTTTTTGATTTAAACACAGGGATGACATAATATGACTAGCTAAATTAAGGTAAAATTGAAGCAATTGGCAGAGAAATGGTAAAAGCACTATAAAATATATGTAAATAGATTAAGGACAGGAATATGAGGTATTTGTTTACATATACAAATATAAATGTGTTGTATATGTGCTATATGGATATAAAGATATCAAAACAACTCTAGTATCAATTCAACTCTAGTATCAATATATTGAGCTGACAGAGCATAATAGAACTAGTCTCCAGAAGGTCAAACCCTAAATATGAAGCCTGGTCTAGGGGGCATGTTATAGAGGCCACAGCTTGTTGTTTGGGAAAATGCATGAATTTCTCTTTGTATTTACAATCATTTGTTTCTTCATTTCTATGATAAGGTGCTGATTCTTTCAAAGATGACGGGGTCTACTCCAGGTATTTTACATCTTATTCAGAAAATGGCAGATATAACTTAAAAGTGCGGGCTCACGGAGGAACAGACTCTGCCAGGCGAAGCTTGCAGTACCCACTGAATAGAGCTGCCTATATACCAGGCTGGGTGGTAGATGGTGAGTAGCTCATGGCATCTGAATTCATGTATAGATTGAATAATATTTGGGATTTGGTATAATTGAGGCTTCAAACATCTTACAACTCAAAATATAGCTTTTCCCACTTCTGGAATGAAGTTCTTGGCTAATTGCCTTCAAATTGATCTAAGCTTTAGAATAATGCCTAGCACCTAGTAAACATTTAAAAACTGTTAGCTAGTATTAGATCAGTTTGAGAAAACTTCATGATATCAACAAAAATATGCCAAATTTTCAGCTCAGGACATAAAACAAATCAATATGTTATGAGCCTAAGTATAAGCAGAATTTATCCCTCAGATTACATGTGCTATTAAAAATAAACATTTATTTGTAATGTTGTTTTCTGTTTGTTTGCCTTTAAAGTATCTTTTATATTTTAAAAGTTAATATGCACATTAGAGGAAACAGAAAAACACAAGGAAAGAACAAAGTCATGGAGTCACAAGTAGCTTAGCTGGACATGTCCTTTCAGAACCTGCATGTCCATATATAACATTTCATTTTGTGTGGTTGAAATCATAGTGTGAATTGAGTTTTTCTGTGCATCATAAATATTCACCAGTTCAAAATCCCAAAGCTACATGAGCATTTTTGATAATCAAGAATACTATACTACAGCAATACCTTCTGTTAGAAAAAAAATCGTAATCCTGCCTTTCCTGTGACAAAATTTTCACTCAAGGCAGAAATGGCAACAGGTCTCTAGATAGATATATTAGCAAAGTTTCAACTACAATAATGTATTCCTTTAATTCTCAATTAAAATGAGACTTAAAGCAACACAATACACCAAGCATAATGTTTCTCAGAAGGTTCTCTATCAGATTTCTACTACTAAAATACTAGCAAGAGAGCATGTCCCCAGTGAATTTAAGTATTCCTACAGTACAGCCAGAAGATGCACACACATCAGTAGCTCACATCAAAATGTAAATCTTTCAGTGTTTGCTCCCATGTTTACTTATGTGCTTCCTTCTGCCCCTCTGCTGCTAGCCTAAGGAATAAGTCCTGAAAAACATTGCCCAGAGATAAAAATAATTTCATGTCCAAGATGCATCTTTCCTATCAATTGTACCAAAAAGATATTTACAAGTTGGCTAATTCACTAGGTTTAATTTTTATGATATACTATCACCTTGGGCATCTAGAAAATTTAGATGTTATGAAATTTATGAAATAAAGTATGAACTTTGTACACAATAAGCACAAGTACATTACAAAAAAAATGCACATATAGATTTATGATTATGATCTAAAACAGACTTCCAGATATGGAGATGCTAGCAAATAGTCATTCCCCTTACCCTTCCTCCTATCCCTTTTCAGTGACTACGTACAGGACTACCACTAGGTTTAAGAGGTAAGCAAACAAAGGTCACTCCCAGAAGATAGTTCTTCCTTAAAGAATAATAATAATAATAACAAAAGGATAATCACATAGAGATTATTTTGCTACTTCTAATATAATTTTTGGTATTAGGACTCATCCTTTAATACCCGGAAATATTAACTAAATTATACATTTAACAGTAGCTAGAGAATCTGAACTAATATAAGGGGAACAGAAGAATTCTTGCTCCATACTTTCTTCTCTCTCCACCCTGCACCCAGTGAACAGTCAACACACTCTCCAAAACATCAAGTTTAATAACTCCATTCCCCTAAATTCCAACCATTCCTATACAGTAACAAAAAATATATAAAGGGCATTATTTCAGCCCTCTACTTTTGCCATAGGTTTTGTACTTTTAAACATCCAGAAAGACTAGATGTTTCCAATAAAGTACTTAAGTTTCCCACGAAACATACACTAGCACTGAATCAACCACACACACTTATTTAACACAGGCTAGACTTTAAAGCAAAGGAACAGAAATGAGAAAAAAAAAGACCTTTTTTTTTTTAAAGGTTAGAATGTGAAAGTGACTTCCAAACAGGAACATTATGGCCTGGAACCTCTCTCCTCATCTCTTATCAAGGCAGGGGTCAGATATATGCATCTGTAATGCTTAAAGAGAACTCTAATGATTTCAATTCCTAAGGGGTTTTAAGAACAATCCTTCCTATGAATTTTAACACAAAGTGTACTCAGGATGTTAGTTAACTAACCATACTTTTGTCATATACTGGAATGCTTTTTTTAAGTCAAAAGAAGAAATGTGTAGAGCAAGGTGATGATAAGCATGAAGAATGCATTCTTTGCTAACTTTCCCTTGCATAGTCACTTCTCTTGTGACTTTCAGGGGCTTTTTCTTAGCAATTAGAGTACAATAAGTATTATTCCATAGCACTTGCAGCATGGAGTGGTTGGAAGGAAACTGGTTTTTCCCCAGGTATATTCCAGCCTGAAGATAATTTGAAATGTAAAGCAAACTTTTTTGAAGGTATATATTGAATTTGTAGATAACATTATTCTCATGTGACAGTCTTTACTCCAAAGCAATTTATTATCCAGTTTTATCCTAAAGGAAACTAAAAGATGAATTATCCCACCAATTGGCACTTATGATTGTGTCACAGGCCTTACTAAAAATTTGACTATACACATGAAGAAAAAAAAAGGGAAAGACTAGTGGGATGAAGAAGGTGATTTATTTGCTCACTTTAAACTAGAAAATTTTTAATGCAGGCAAAATTGAACAGAATACAACAAGACCTGAAACTACTGAGGATACTCAGACAATATTGGAGAATTTCAGCCGAACAGCATCTGGAGGTGCATTTGTGGTATCACAAGTTCCAGACACTACAAATGTTCCCTTGCCTGACCTGTTCCCTCCAAGTCAAATCACAGACCTTGATGCCACATCTGAGGGGGATCAGATCAATCTAACATGGACAGCGCCAGGAGATAATTTTGATGTCGGAACAGGTAAGCATAAAGTATCATGTGGTTTCAACTTAAGTTAAAGGTGCTCATTGCAAAAGCAAGGGTGTATGGGCAGGTTAGGAAAGAACAGTTTTTGACTGACAGCTCACTGAACTTTTAATTTTATAATCTGATATTTTTTAATCAATCAAACGAGATATTTTAACATGGTTTTACTTCTCATGCAAAGATAGTAACATTTGGCAGAGCTTAAAAGTCAGAATTCAGGTTTATTTAAAAAGCAGTAACTTTTTTTGTGAGTATATACCATGCATAAGTAAACAACATTTTTGAGAGTAAATGGAAAGAAATTTATATGGTATCTATGCTACAGTTATTAAACTGCCTGTAATTCTTTTCTTAGTTCGACAGTATATCATAAGAATAAGTGGAAGTATCATTGATCTAAGAGACAATTTTGATGATGCACTTCAAGTGAACACTACCGACCTATCACCAAAAGAGGCGAACTCCAAGGAAACCTTTGCATTTAAATCAGGAAACATCTCAGAAGAAAACATAACCCACATATTCATTGCCATTCAAAGTGTAGACAAAAGCAATTTGACATCAAAAGTATCCAATATTGCACAAGTGGCTTTGTTTATCCCTCAAGCAGATCCTGGTCCTGATGAAAGCCAACCAAATCCTAATCCTGGTGAAAGTCATCCTAATCATGATTCTGGAGTTAATATTTCTACTGTGGTCTGTCAGTGGTGGGGTCTATTGTGCTTGTTGTGGTTGTTAGTATTATTTTAAGTACCACTATTTGTATCTTAAAGAAGAGAAAATCTTCAAGAAGACCTAGAACAGAGTTTTAAAAACAAAAGCAATATAAGTAAAGGATACTTCTGAATTTTTAAATCCATCCTGTGTGATTATAAACTTATAAAAGATATTTAAGAGGTCTAGAAAGGATATTGTGATCAAATATAAACATGCATGAGTTTGTGAAAAACTACCAATACTAAAGTTCAATAGTTTTATTTACTCATTTAATTTATCATAAGTAGTGATAAATAAAGACTTTTTTCATGTTGTCGCCCCAGTTGTGTATTATTTTTCTAATTCAAAACTTTCAGAAATATTTTCAAATTTTATGAAGAAGTTAAAATTATCAATTTAAGTATTTAAAGTACAAAAAGTAAATAAATGATAATTGTGAAAATTGGTTGGTTTGGTGCCATTGGTATAAATTGATGGCATCATATTCACCTAAAAGCTCTACTATAGCACTGGAATTTCTACAATCATGTTTGTTGCAATTTATGAAATATGGAAGGTACTGGTAATAAAAAAAATCAGATACCACCTATCTAACCATAGTTTTTCCTAATTTAGTTCGATTTAAAAATATACCTCTTTGGGGCTGGGGCTCAGTAGTAGCGCACTTGTTGGCATGTGTGAGGCACTGGCTTCAATTCTCAGCACCACATATAAATAAATGAAATAAAAGTCTATCAACAACTAGAAAAAATTTATATATATA
>NW_026000080.1:2414679-2523516 GCF_001458135.2 Marmota marmota marmota | reverse complement strand
TATATATATATATATATATATATATATATATATATATATATATATCTTTTTCCTTAAAAAGCCATGCCTACCCATGTACTATTTCTTTTTTCATAGGAATTATTGAAGCTACTGTATATTGACTTTGTTTTCAGAAAAAGAAAATAAAATACATTAAAAACATTTTCATTCATCACTCAGAGTCACAGCCTAGGAGTTGAAAACATATTGATGAATAAAACCAATGAAAGTGACAATGTAGGCTGAGAAGGGCAGGTTCCACATATTCAGAAGCCTATCATGAGTCCACATTTACAAGAATAGTTTCCTTATCGCCCAACTGATGTTTTTCTCACATTGCACATTGAGTTTTACTGCCATAATTCGGCAACCAGAGGAACTTGAGAGAAACTAAGGTCATATCCATTCATTTACATCCTTATCTCACATAGCTTTGGCAAGAATTATTTGCTGATGTGGAAGCTAACTAAAATGAAAGTCATATAAGCTGAATCCAGGAGTCACTCCTAACAATCTTTGAACATCAACTAGACTTTCTGACCTGGCATAATTTATTTGGTCTGATTAACAAGGATGACAAAAGAAGGGCCTTTGATTTAAATTGGGTACAAAAGATCAAGGGAGGATAAAATAGGCAGAAGTCTCCTGATTACTGAAAAGGTTTGATTTACTCTAATGGCATTAAGAGGAAAATGAGTTGTGCAGCAGGGCACATGGGAACTGTTTTAGTCAGCTTTTTTGCCCATGTGATGCAAGGACCCAACCAGAACAACTGTAGCTGAGGAAAAGTTTATTTAGGGCATCACAGTTTCAGATGTCTCAGTCCCTGGGCAGCAGGCTCCATTCTTCAGGGCTCAAGGTGAGGCTGAACATTGAGGCTGAGTGTGTGGCAGAGGGAATCAAAGAGCAGTCTCCAGTTGCCAGATACAAATATATACCCAAAGCCACACCCCCAATTCCTACCTCCCCCACCCACACCCTATCACTTTAGTTACCACTCAGGTAACTATCAGGAGATTAATTCACTGATTGGGTTATGATTCTCAAAAGCCAACCATTTCTCCTCTGAACCTTCTTGCATTGTCTCACATGTAAGCTTTTGGGGATCACCTCACATCCAAACCATAACAGGAGCTATGCCGTTGAGAAAGAACAGCTATTGCACTGGGAATTCTTCTGGAAGGTTAGCATCTATTCAACCCGTTCTAATGACTAGGGAGATACAGGTCAATGTGGAGAAAATGTAGGAAAGGAGTGTTGGACCCCTGGACTTTTACAAAGAGAGGAATGAAGGTATGATATTCTGTGTTAGAAATTGTGATATTATGTAATAATCAGACTTTTCCCATTTTCCTTCCTACCCAGCCACCTGATAGCTCTGAAGGCAAAGTCTATCAACATGGTTATTTCCCTCTCTAATATGACAGTACAATTACTAGGCTCAGGTGGGTCCCTGTCCTGGGCTATTCCCTCCAAGATCAGGCTCTGATTTAGTTCTATTATCAGATCTGCTTAAGTAATGGGTTGTTAATTAGCAAGAATAAGAAAACAGAATGATTGTTGTTATTATTATAGTCAGGACAGGAAAATAACTTATGTTTCCCAGTACAAAATAAAAACAAGAGGCCTCTGCTTAAAAATTATTGAGAATTTCAAGACAACAGCAAAATTTCAAGTAATGACAAAAACAGTGAAACCAAGTTCAGAGCCTTCTAAGCACAAAGCTCTAAACAACTGCATGGACCCCATACCCACAAAGCCAGCCCTACCTATGCTGCAGGAAAAACTAGCAATAGCACCAGTTGTGTAAGGTCTCTATATGATCCATTAAAACTATAAAGCACCCTTCATGATCTCATGGTTGGTCTCCATAATCAAGAAAAAGATTCAGATTTGGGTAGGGATCCATAGGCCCATCATCTCTGATTAGGAATCTAGAAACAAAGTAAATCTAAGTTTCCCAGTAACGAAGACAGTCACCCCTATGTGAGAAGGAGCAGCTTCTGTACCAACCTCAGAGAATCAGCTATCTGAAGGGTTCCTGAATAGAAAAAACCTGTAGCAGTAGCCATCCAAGTGGATGATGCCCTGAAGCTGGCCAGTCACAGTGTTACAATATAAATACCTGCCCTCAGAGGACTGCACAAGCCTCTAGATGTTTTTCCATTTGTAGTCATTAAACTTCAAGAATAACCAGCAAATGAACCTCCCATTTATTTTTTATTTTATTTTTTATTTATATATGACAGCAGAATGCATTACAATTCTTATTACACATATAGAGCATAATTTTTCATATCTCTGGTTGTATGCATAGTACATTCACACCAATTCATGTCTTTGGAAAATAATGCCCATCACATTCCACCAAAATTTATAACCCTATGCCCCCACCCTTCCCCTACAAGCCCTCTGCCCTATCTAGAGTTTGTCTATTCCTCCCATGCTCCTGCTCCCTATCCCACTATGAATCAGCCTCATTATATCAAAGAAAACATTTCGACATTTGTTATTTTGGGATTGGCTAACTTCGATTAGCATTATCTTCTCCAACTCTATCCATTTACCTGCAAATGTGATGATTTTATTCTCTTTTATTGCTGAGTAATATTCCATTGTGTATATATGCCACATTTTTTTAATCCATTCACCTATTGAAGGGCATCTAGGTTGGTTCCACAGTTTAGCTATTGTGAATTGTGCTGCTATAAACATTGATGTGGCTGTGTCCCTGTAGTATGTTGTTTTTAAGTCCTTTGGGTATAGACTGAGGAGAGGGCTAGTTGGATCAAATGGTGGCTCCATTCCAAATTTTCCAAGAAATCTCCATACTGCTTTCCATATTGGCTGCACCAATTTGCATTCCCGCCAGCAGTGTATGAGTGTACCTTTTCCCCCACATCCTCGCCAACATTTATTGTTATTTGTATACATAATAGCTGCCATTCTTACTGGAGTGAGATGAAACCTTAGAGTGGTTTTGATTTCCATTTCTCTAATTGCTAGTGATGATGAACATTTTCTCATATATTTGTTGATTGATTGTATATCATCTTCTGAGAAGTGTGTGTTCAGGTCCTTGGCCCATTTATTAATTGGGCTATTTGGGTTTTTATGTTTGTTTGTATTTTGTTTTGGTGCTTAGCTTTTTGAGTTCTTTATATATCCTAGGATTAGTGCTCTATCTGATGTGTGAGGACTAAAGGTTTGCTCCTAAGATGTAGGCTCTCTATTCACCTCAAAGATTGTTTCTTTTGTTGAGAAGAAACTTTTTAGTTTGAGTCCATCCCATTTATTGATTCTTGGTTTTAATTCTTGCACAATAGGAGTCTTATTAAGGAAGTTGGGGCCTAATCCCATATGACGGAGATTAGGGGCTACTTTTTCTATTAGATGCAGGGTCTCTGGTTGTATTCCTAAGTCCTTGGTCCATTTTGAGTTGAGTTTGTGTATTATGAGAGATAGTGATTTAATTTCATTTTGTTGCATATGGATTTCCAGTTTTCTCCGCACCATTTGTTGAAGAGGCTATCTTTTCTTCAGTGCTTGTTTTTGGCACCTTTGTCTAATATAAGATAATTGTAATTTTGTGAGTTAGTCTCTGTGTCCTCTATTCTGTACCATTGGTCTACCAGTCTAATTTGGTGCCAATAACATGCTGTTTCTGTTATTATTGCTCTGTAGTATAGTTTAAGATCTGGTATAGTGATGCCACCTGCTTCACTCTTGCTGCTAGGAATTGCTTTATCTATTCTGGGTCTCTTATTTTTCCAGATGAATTTCATGATTGCTTTTTCTATTTCTATGAGGAATGCCACTGGGATTTTGATCAGAATTGCATTAAATCTCCATAGTGCTTTTGGTAGTACGATTGTTTTGATAATATTAATTCTGCCTATCCAAGAGCAAGGTAGATCTTTCCATCTTCTAAGGTCTTCTTTGATTTCTCTTTTTAGGGTTCTGTAATTTTCATTATATAGATCTTTCACCTCTTTCATTAAGGTGATTCCCAAGTTTATTTTTTTTGAGGCTATTGTAAATGGGATAGTTTTCCTCATTTCCCTATCTGAGGATTTGTCACTGATATACAGAAATGCCTTTGATTTATGGGTGTTGATTTTATATCCTACTACTTTGCTGAATTCAGTTACTAGTTCCTGAAGTTTTCTGGTAGAACTTTTAGGGTCTTCTAGGTATAGAATCATATCATCAGCAAATAGTGCCAATTTGAGTTCTTTATCTATGTGTATCCCATTAATTTCTTTTGTCTGTCTAATTGCTCTGGCTACTGTTTCAATAACTATGTTAAATAGAAGTGGTGAAAGAGGGCATTCCTGGCTTATTCCAGGTTTTAGAGGGAATGCCTTCAATTTTTCTTCATTTAGAATGATGTTGGCCTGGGGCTTAGCATAGATAGCCTTTATTATGTTGAGATATGTTCCTGTTATCCCTAGTTTTTCTAGTGTTTTGAACATAAAGGGGTGCTGTATTTTGTTAAATGCTTTTTCTGCATCTATTGACACGATCATATGATTCTTATCTTTAAGTCTATTGGTATGATGATTTACATTTATTGATTTCCATTTGTTGAACCAACCTTGCATTCCTGGGATGAATCCCACTTGATGGTGGTGCACAGTCTTTTATATGTCTTTGTATTTGATTTGCCAGAATTTTATTGAGAATTTTTTGCATCTATGTTCATTTGAAGTTTTCTTTTTTTGATGTGTCTTTGCCTGGTTTTGGAATCAGAGTGATATTGGCCTCATAGAATGAGTTTGGAAGTGCTGCCTCTTTTTCTATTTCCTGAAATAAATTGAAGAGTGTTGGTATTAGTTCTTCTTTAAAGGTCTTGTAGTACTCAGCTGTGTATCTGTCTCGTCCTGGGCTTTTCTTGGTTGGTAGAATTTTGATGGTGTCTTCTATTTCATCACTTGAAATTGATTTGTTTAAATTGTGTATATCACCCTGATTCAATTTGGGCAAATCATATGACTCTAGAAATTTTTCAATGCCTTTGATATTTTCTATTTTATTAGAGTACAAGTTTTCAAAATAATTTCTAATTATTGTCTATATTTCTGTAGTGTCTGTTGTGATATTTCCTTTTTAATCATGTATGTTAGTGATTTGAGTTTTCTCTCACCTTCTCTTCCTTAGCATGACTAAGGGTCTGTCAATTTTATTTTGTCAATTTTTTCATTGTTTCTTTTGTTTCTATTTCATTGATTTCAGCTCTGATTTTAATTATTTCCTGTCTTCTGCTGCTTTTGGTGTTGATTCGTTCTTCTTTTTCTATGGCTTTGAAATGTAATGTTAAGTCATTTATTTGTTGACTTTTTCTTCTTTTAAGGAATAAACTCCATGCAATGAACTTTCCTCTTAGAACTGCTTTTATAATGTCCCAGAGATTTCGATATATTGTATCTGTGTTCTCATTCACATCTAAAAATTTTTTAATCTCCTCCCTGATATCTTCTGTAACCCATTGTTCATTCCAGTAGCATATTATTTAGTCTCCAGGTGTTGGAGTGGATTTTATTTCTTATTTACCATTGATTTTTAATTTAATTCCATTATGATCTGATAGAATGAAGGGTAGTATATTTACTTTTTTATATTTGCTAAGAGTTGCTTTGTGGCATAGTATATGGTCTATTTTAGAGAAGGATCCATGTGATGCTGAGAAAAAAAGTGTATTCATTCATTAAAGGATGAAATATTCTGTACATGTCAGTTAAGTCTATGTTATTGATTGTATTATTGAGTTCTATAGTTTCTTTGTTCAGTTTTTGTTTGGAAGATCTAGTCAGTGGTGAAAGAGTTATGTTAAATTTCCCCAAAATTATTGTGTTGTGGTCTATTTGACTCTTGAACTTGAGAAGAGTTTGTTTGATGAACAAAGCTGCTCCATTGTTTGAGGCATATATGTTTATAACTATTAAGTCTTGTTGGTGTATGGTTCACTTGAGCAGTATGTAGTGTCCTTCTTTATCCTTTTTGATTGACTTTATTTGAAGTCTACTTTATTTGATATGAGAAAAATCCTTGCTTGCTTCCACAGTCCATGTGAGTTGTATGATTTTTCCCAACCCTTCACCTTCAGTCAATGGATGTCTCTTTCTATGAGATGAGTCTCTGGTAGGCAGCATATCGGTGGGTCTTTTTTTTTTTTTTAATCCAATATGCTAGTCTATGTCTTTTGATTGCTGAGTGTAGGTCATTAACATTCAGGGTTATTATTGAGACATGATTTGTATTCCCGGCCATTTTTGCTTATCTTGGTACTTAACGGAACTTGGTTTCTCCTCTAATTAGATTTTCCTTTAGTGTAATCCCTCCCTCTGCTGATTTTCATCATTGTTTTTCATTTTCTCTTCTTGGAATATTTTGCTGAGGATGTTCTGTAGTACAGGCTTTTGGAGTGGGTGGATCTGTGCCGCTGGGCTTGACCTCCCTCTTTAGTCTGTTGGTTGGAAGGGGCAGTCCTGTACCAGAGGCTATGCTCTGGTGGGTGTCTGCCCCACCCAGGGGTGTACCGGGCCTACTGTGCACCTGAGATGGACACAGGCTGGTGTGGGTGGATCCGGGCCACCAGGCTTGACCTCCCCAGTAGTCTGCTGGCTGGAAGGAGTGATCCTCCACCAGAGGCTAGGGTCTGGCGGGTGACTGCCCTACTCGGGGAGGGATGAACTGGGCTTCCTGTGAGCCTGGGTCCTACGCAGGCTGGTGTGGATGGTTCTGGGCCACCAGGCTTGACCTCCCTGTGGTAGTCTACTGGTCAAAAGGGGCGGTCCTGCACCAGAGGCTAGGCTCTGGTGGGTGTCTGCCCCGCATGCTGTGTGCCTGGGACCTGCACAGGCTGGTGTGAGTGGATCTGATGAAACTCCCATTTAAACCCAGTCAATAAACAGAATCATGAAGAAAATACAATTATTGTTTTAAGATACTAAATTTTGGCATAATTTAGTCCACAGCACCAGATTAGCATAATAGCCAATTCCTTTTATTAGTCCAGATTCCATGGGGAAAACAGAACCACTATGAATACTACAGAGCATAGAACTTCTCACCAGTTCTACCCCAGAATCACATAGTTTCTGCCAGATGCAGTTTCGATACATCCAAGTTGCCTGAGCTAAGCCTGTACAATCACAGAAATATGCAATTATGCCACATGGTGGAATCACAAGGAATTTCCTCATGTGGTAGTGAGTGGTCCTTGTCTACAACCTAGTAATTTTAATAGGCAGAAAGCTGGAAGCTATGAGCTCTTGTGACATGGTGACACTCATTCCACACTGGTGGCACTGATTACAGATTTCTGGCCCAATCCCCTATTGTACTGCAGAGTCATGTGTCATTGTCTATGTATTCATTTTAATCTCAATCTTGTAAATCTTCTATAATGCTTGTTTGTTGGTTCAGTAAGGAGCCTAAGGAAAAACAATTTCAGATGAATTGAAGTTGCCATTTTCATACACTAATAGATATATTTTGAGATTGAATAGGGAGGAAGAGCTGTCCCTTGACTTATCCCCACACCCAACAAAAACAACAAATGGCTAGAAAGGACTTCTGAAGACAACTGCGATTTTCCAAGAGTGTGGGGTCATAGGCAGAACAGGAAGCAAGCACAAAAGAGCAAGTGACTGTTGCGATTAATGCTGAGAAATGGACAGTGAATTTAGCAACACAAAGTGATCAGTGAACTTAATAAATGCAATTCTCACAAAGAAATAATAAAGAGAGTAAACAAAGATTCTTTCAGAATCTTGACTGTGAAGTACAGTATAAAGAAGTGGAAATTAGAAGAATTAGTATGTTTGAAGCTAAGAGAGGCTTTATTTGTAGAGTAATTGTTAAATTCTATTATAAGTATTATAGAACTATTTTATATTTTAAACCTTGTACATATGACACTAAAAATGTTTTTAAAAATTTAAAAGAACACTTTGGATTCAGACTTACAGTATTGTAATCTGCAAACTGGGACAATTGTGCCAACCTCCAAGTATTTTGTGGATTCCATTAAATAATGGCAGAGTTTAGGCCCTGTTCCTATATGTACCTAGTGCTGAATTCATGGCAGCTCTCATGTTTAGAACGTTTGTCTTACTAACTCTGAAGTTCAGGGAACTTAGCACTGAGGACTATCTGCCCATCAGTGAACTGACATATTGAATCCTGCTATTTACCAGACATTCTGCTATTTACCAGACTAAGTGCTATGGTAGAGAGGTAAATTAAAATAGAGCTTCAGATGGAAGAAAAAAATTAAAAGCCACATGGAAGAAATGGAAAGAAAGACTGTTGACAGTTGGGTACAGACGGGGAACATATATTCTCATTGACTTTTTTGTCCACTGCAATGTAAACAGTCCCTTAATTTTGAAACATTTCTTTTTTGTTGTTGTTGTATTTTGGAATTTTTTTCTTAGCATGCTGAATAATTCATGGATATTTATACATATACATATTTGTTTCTGTTTTTTCATTTCTTGCATTTGAAGTTAGTCATTTTTCCTTGCTCTGCCGAGGGTTAGGGTATTTGATTAGTGTATTTTGATTTTGTGTTGTATTGTCTTTTTCAAAATTCTGTTCCTCTTGTCTCTCTTTCTCCCTCTTCTCTTGCTAACAGTCAAGTTCTATTGTTTTTTTCTTATTCTTCTTTTAATTTTTTACTTTTATTTCTCCCTCATCCCTCCACCTAATTTTCATGTTCTACATCACTTTTGCACTTTCCACATTCGCCTATTGAAATTTCGAACTTTTTTCTGCCCTCCCATGCCTTCATCATTCCTCTTAATTAACTCTATTCTTAACATCTTAGTGCTAATTGGTGTATATGATGCCAGACCACACCAGTAAGGCTGTAGTTCTAAGTAATACTACAGAAGCCAGAGATAACACCTATGGTGTGATTTTATGCCAGATATATAATACATGATCACTTACTGATGGAAATCAATGATCCTACCATTTCTGTTTATTGTGAAAATTAACATTATAGATGTCATAATAGGAACAAAGCACTTAGTTTATTGCTATGTATTGTTTACATAGGTTGCTGTATTACTTGGCTCCCCCTAAACTGTGAGGTACTAGAAACCAAAAGGGACACTATAAGTTTATAGTGTAGAAACTCTGCTGCTTCAGATACATTCAGATAGAGGGTAGACAGACAAACAATATTAAAAAGCAAGGGAACAAACCATTTCAAACAACCTAAAATACTCCTACATTATGGAGACAGTGGGCTTGTAGCTAGACCAGCCACTCAGGAATATGTGAAAAGTGGACTAGTCATGAGCAGGGATGCCTCTGAGGGCACTGGAGCAGCTCCCCACTTCCCTCTCTACCAGGGAGATGGATGGAGCATAGGTGAAGTCCAATTCCAAGTTTCCTGTGATATGAGGAATCAGTAGAAGGGGCCTATTATAAGTATTCACCAGGCTTCATATGCTCAGGGCCGGTGCTCGGAGGGAGATTTCTCCATCAACTTTGGCAAAGAGGAAGTCTCTCCCTTCCAAACATGTTACAAAGACTTTCTCACATTTATTGAGGAGGAAATAGTACCTCCTCAAATAAATTAATCCACTAAACATTGGAGAGAATTCAAGTCCTCCAGGTGTCTCCAGTGTTTTAAAGACCTTGGATAAGCTTCTGTTGAGGCATTGTGATGTGTTGTTATTTTGGGCTTATATGATAAGTCATTTAGTAATTCAGTCAATCCACTGGTGGAAACAATTTCCTAAGCACCAACTCCTGAGGCTCAGAATGAACCTGGTTTGCTTGAAGTAAGTTGAGAGAGATTTGTGGAATAATTGGAAGGCAGCTCAGGAAAGGACCAGGGAAAGAATGCATAAGATGTATTTGTTAATACCCCATCCTCTACCTACTTCAAAGTTTCCCTGGAGTTGCCACTGCAACAGCTCTGACCAGAATCTTCTACAACACAGTAATTCTATGAATGTAAAATTATCCTGCCAGATTCCCAAGGGGATGGAAGGAGGGCACAGGAGCCACCTGAGAAGTAAAAGTCTGGGCATACATGACAAAGCCTCTATCTTGGGAATGTGACCAACAATCCAACACAGTATCCTGTATCTGAACTATTGAAGGTAGTCTATTTCAGTCTTTTTGCGGGTTCTGATATATTCTAGCTCCTTCTACTTTAGGACAAGACTTCTGGATTTATCATCATAACTCCTAACCTGACCTCTTTTCTCCTATTTAAAAAAAAAATTACTGTATTATTTGCCTCATAAAACTACATTGCCTCATTATGGAGTGATTAATGGTATAAGAATGCCAGGTTTAGATCCTGCTTCTGAAATTCACTGGCTGTGTGATCTTAACAAGTTTTAAACTCTATACGCCTCAGATTCTCCATACATAAGATAGTGTATATATTTACTTTAGAGAATTGTCATGAGGATGAAGAGAATGAATCTGCACCTTTGGTAAAGAATAAATAAATATTTATAATTAATATTATTTTCCCTGTAATTAAGTAATCAGCAAAGTACCAGGTCTTTTTTGTATGCTTGGATCAAAACAAATTCTTTTCATTCTTTACTGGACAGGATTTTTAAATTTCATGCTAATAACTTGACTTTATCAAATCTTTAATTATGAAAGTCTTTATAATTAAAATTTAAGTTCTTTAATTTGGATTTCAAATGTATTTTACTAATTTGTGGTTATTTATATTTAGTGATCTTATATTTTCTTCCATTATTTACACTATTATTCCTTGATGATAAATAACCTAAATAATTCAGTTGCTCTGTAATACTGAAGAGCAGCATTAGTATTTCAGTGTCTGCTCCTTTTACTGAAAATTTTTATGAATTTTCACACTCCACTCCACATAAAATATAGTCTATGTCTATATTTAAGAAATTAACCAAAATTAGGGAGAATAAAAATATATCTTAAAGGAAAATTGGCAGTGCACTTTATAGAAAGATCTGATTTCTATTATGATTCTTGATCACTTTTACAGTAACATACAATAAAACTGTTGCGTAAACTGATGTCAAATATTTTCCCATATATGTAATATTGACCTTTAAACAGTCAACATCCCACAGTAAGTCAACACTGATAATTTTTAGAGGTATATATAGATGGAGAGACACAAGATGAAAGAAACCTTTTGAAGAACCAGGGAGGAACAATGGGGTTATTCAGAGGTTTGGTCTCCCTCTTAGTCCTATTCCTGCTGCAGAGGTCAAACACTTCCCTTGTGAGGCTGAATGACAATGGTTATGAAGACCTGGTCATTGCTATAGATCCTGGTGTGCCAGAAGATGGAAAACTAATTGAACAACTAAAGGTAAGATAGATGGAATTTCTTCTGTTTGAATTATGGAAAAGAAAAAATGTTAATGGTGAATAATTGTTACAGAAACTCTGAATGCTCCATGAAGGTCAAAAGCAGTATGGTGCAGTGGGGAATGTTGGGATGTGCAGAGAAAGGTGGAGGTTCTAGATGGGGTTCTTCCCAATCTTACCACAACACCTACAATAAGGCACAGGGCCTCCCTGATCCTCAGTGTCCTCCTCTGTAAATCAGTAGTTGTACTTATCTCTTTTTAAATAAGTGTTTAACTCATGGTATGCTAGAGGAAAGAGCAGTGAATGAAAGGAAAAGGCCCCTGGTCTCATGGAGTGTGTATTCTTTTCTGAGATCTAATTAATAAAAATGAGTAAATCAGCAGGTCAGATGTTAGCAGGTTGCTCAGAATACACCAAATCAGGAGAGGGAGTACAGAGTGTGGATGGGACTAGAATCAGGGGAGCATGTTAGTTTCATGTATGATCATCATGGAAGACTTCAGCGATGAGGTGGCATCTCAGCAGAGATGGAGGTGAGTGAGGGAAGAGCCCACTGACAACCTGTGGATTGGGCACAGCATGGAGGTGACAGTATGCTTGCTGTGACCAAGGAAAAGATGTGGATGAATAGGAGGAAGGGTGTAGCTAGCTGAAACTGGAGATGAAACAGAGCCCAGACCACTGGAAAGACTCTGGTAACTACTCTGAGATGTGAATCAACAGGAAAGTTTGAGCAGAGGAGTTGGCATTCTTCTAAATGTTCTAAGATAGCTCTGACTGTGGGGTGATGGAAATGGTGGAGGATTGGCACTTGTCACTCATCCTGTGTAAATTCTTAAATATCACAGAGGTATAGAAGGACCCAAGTAGGAAGCTGTGGCAGGTGATCAGTGATGGTGACAAGGAAAGAGATATTGTGATAGAGATAGTTAATGTGTGTGATTCTGAACATAGTCTGAGTGTAAAATGTACAATATTTCCTGATGGTTTAGATGAGTGTGGGATAGGGGAATTTAGGAAGGAAAGTAATACTCAAGAAAGGTTCTAGACTTTCGTCTAAACACTAGGAAGGATGAACTATCATCAATTAGGAAGAAACAACTGTTAGTGGAGAATGGTCAGCAATGGGGAGATCTGGAGTTAGTTTAGAGCATTGTGAAATTAAGATGCTTATCAGACATCCAAGTGGAGAAGGCAGGAAACTGAATTTATGGTTAAAATTTGTGTGCAGCTAAAAATTTGAGAGTCCTCAATGTGTAAAGGATATGAATCCACTAGCTGAGTGCAAACAGAAGAGACAGATCCCAATCTTAAATGAAGGATAGCAATTTTCTAAACTTTCTATCAACATAAAATACCACATAATATAGAGATTGGGCTTACAGGTGATGTGACTTGTTTCTCTCTTTCTCTGACCTCTTCATGTACTCATTCCTTGTATTCATTTCCAGGACTGTGTCCTCATTTTCATCTTTAAAAGTCTTCTTTGGTGATTCCGTGGCTACTATTTATTGTTCATTCCCTATAAATTTTGTTGCAGCATACAGGTGTTTGTTTATTGGTACCTGGTGAATTCCAGAAAAGATAAAAATTCCTTTTAGTTGAAAATATGGGCTGGAAGAGCAGATAGCACAAATAAACCTTAATTGTAAGGTCTTAGTGTACAGAGCTAAACTGTACATTCAATTTTAAACATTTCTGAACTAAAAAATCAGTATTTGATAGAATGCTTTGATGAGTTTAAAAAGTTTCTTAACATGGTCCTCTTTTGAAAACTAAATGGTAAATTAAAGTCCTTGCAGACATGCCTAGATTTCACAATGGTTCTTGCATTTTCTTAGCTTTCTACAAAGTTCTTATTTTTAGATCATCCAGTTACTGAGTGAAATACTATCATCCACATTACACAGAAAAGAAATCTGGTGTTCAGAAAAGATAGAAAATTTTTCCCAGGTCACACTAAATATAATCAGAACTGAGATCCTGCTCATGAGCTTTGAAGACTGATAGACCTGTTTTTGAGTTCTGGCTTGAACAGGATGGCAAAAACTCAAACCAACATGTTCTTTCCTAAAATCTTATAAACCAATGTGGTCTTAAACCCATTATTATGGATATTTGAGATGTTCAATTTTCAAGTTTCCTTTTTCTGTGTTTTAATATTTATTCTTGGTGTGAGAGTAATTACTTCTGCAAACACGAGATTATTGTAGGAACTCTGAGAAAGAATTTAGAAGGAATATTATGGGGCTCCTGCTTCCAAATCTTAGGGAACAATTACGAGCTAGTTCAGGATACCCCAGGGGGTGGCAAGTGTTCCCCTCCATAACCTCAGAGTCCACCACTATTCAAAACAGCCCACTTGGGCCATTGAAACTCCAAAGTAAACACAATCCCTTAGAGCTATGTAATTCCTGACTCACACAATCATACACAGCAATGCTGTTCAATCCATAACTCAATTTGAGCCAACAAATATACTTTCTTCCCATATGAAAAGAGAACCATCATTTGAACAGAATGTGACAACCTGCTGAGACCTAAATATCACACCACCCACTAAAAAAGTGGGGTGGGGGTGGGGCGACAAATGAAGAGAAGCATCCTTAGGAAACACAGACAATTCTTTCATCTGAATTAGGTCAGCACCTACTCTTCAGCTCTCCAAAGCCTGTTTTCCTAATTCTTAGCCAGTCCACTGGGCCTTCAGTTCTCTGAACTCTGGCCTTCTGACTGATCCTATGGTTCTGAAACAATCAGGTTGCTGACTTCTTACAGTACAGGTGAGTCAACACATTGGACTCTCTTACATAAGAAAGCCAGGAAGGAGCCCTTGAATTCCTGAACAACAGTTCTTTTGTAGGCTTATGGTAAAGGAGGATGAATCACAGAGGAACCTGTCCTGAAAAAAATGACAGTGAGAATGGAGGTCCTTAGAGCTGATAAAGAAGTTGCCATTACCATTCATTACTCAGGATTTTACAATTATTCAGGGGCTTGGTCATGTCCAATTAATCACCATAAATGTGTTTTACCCATTGATATCCCCTCTGTGGAGAGGCAATTTGTCTTATTAAGCATTGTAAATTTGGGATCATGTTACTAAATATTAGGTGATATTATTTTCAGGTTGGTGGAAGAACCACAGTTCCACAATCAAAAATTTACCACTACTATGGGTTTCTCTGTAACCCCATCCATTGACACCCAACCATGTTGCTTCCCCATGGATATGGTAGGGAAGGAAACCTGCCCCATACCAATTCCTACAGACTGTCCTTCTCAGCTTCATCCATTAAAGATGTTCTTGTCTCGGATTTTTAGTAATGATATCAAACAGTTTAAGACTGCTTATGGGCAGAATATTTTCTAATTCATCCCATCTTTATGACAACCATCAAGATAGGTGTGTAGCAAAGGTTCGTTAAAGAGATGAGGTAATTAAACTTCAGAGTATTACATAAATCAACCAAAACCTGTGAACCAGAAAGTACTAACAACAGTACTGAGACAAAGAAAATTACTCTAAAGTCCAGGTGCATATTCAAATTAATCATTTCCTCTAAACACCAAGCATAAGCAATTGTCTTTTGGGGTAAGAGAACAGAAGACTGAGAACACTTTCAATGTATAGGACAAAGCATTAGTCTGAGTTTGACAGGTTGCAGAAATGGAACAGTGGTTAGAGACAATGTTCATCAGACAAGTGCTTTTGTGTTGAAAGGTAGAAGAGAGGGATGTCAGAGATAAGTCCTGCTCTGTCAGTCCATTCTTGCTCAGCAATACTCACATATTGTTTTTCTTTGAAATAGGACATGGTCACTACAGCATCTACCTATTTATTTGAAGCCACACAGAAAAGACTTTTTTTCAAAAATGTTTCTATATTAATTCCTAAGAATTGGGAAGGAAGTCCTGAATACAAGAGGCCAAAACATGAGAGCTATGAACAAGTAAGTGTCAAAATCTTCTCTAACAAAAACAAAGTATATTTTCAGATGCTTCCCAATTTTACCACAAATTGATTGTTCCAGAGTCTTTCTAACTAAATATTATCATTTGTGTTCTTCATGTTTTAATGATCTTTTGAAACATTCTCAGGCTGATGTTAGAGTTGCAGCACCAGCCCTCCCAGGCAGAGATGAACCCTACACCAGGCAGTTCACAGAATGTGGAGAGAAAGCAGAGTACATTCATTTCACCCCTGACTTTGTACTGGGAAAAAAACAAAATGAATACGGACCATCAGGTAGGAAATTTGGCTAAAACCACTCATTTTAAGTAAGCATTTCTGTTCCCAGCTTTAGTGGACAGATCTTGGAGCCAAAGTCTTTGGGTTCAAATCCTGGCTCCTCTGTCTTTTGTTTTTGTTTTTTGCCAGGTGTATGTTAAACAAGTGACCCACCCTGTCTGTGCTTATTCCTGGCAAAATGGTGACCAGTTGAGTTTCTACCTTATAGAATTTTTGTGAACCACAATCTAGATAATCCATGTAAAGTTATACAATCTAGTGTCGATATGTTTCAGAAATTTTGACAGCAGAATTAACAAATGTTTTCTAAGTCACAGTTTTTAGATTTCAGTTTTCTAGTTCTCCACATCTGTTAACCAATCACATGTAAATTCCATGAAAACCAGATGGAGAGAACCATGATGCCAGTTACTGATCAAGAGAAAATTTCTTTTTTTTTTAATTGGTTGTTCAAAACATTACAAAGCTCATGACATATCATCTTTCATACATTTGATTCAAGTGGGTTATGAACTCCCATTTTTACCCCAAATACAGATTGCAGAATCACATCGGTTACACATCCACATTTTTACATAATGCCATATTAGTGACTGTTGTATTCTGCTACCTTTCCTATCCTCTACTATCCCCCCTCCCCTCCCCTCCCATCTTCTCTCTCTACCCCATCTACTGTAATTTAATTCTCTCCCTTGTTTTTTTTTCCCCTTTCCCCTCACAACCTCTTATATGTAATTTTGTATAACAATGAGGGTCTCCTTCCATTTCCATGCAATTTCCCTTCTTTCCCCCTTTCCCTCCCACTTCTCGTCTCTGTTTAATGTTAATCTTTTCCTCATGTTCTTCCTCCCTGCTCTGTTCTTAGTTGCTCTCCTTATATCAAAGAAGACATTTGGCATTTGTTTTTTAGGGATTGGCTAGCTTCACTTAGCATAATCTGCTCTACTGCCATCCATTTCCCTGCAAATTCTATGATTTTGTCATTTTTTAGTGCTGCATAATACTCCATTGTGTATAAATGCCACATTTTTTTTATCCATTTATCTATTGAAGGGCATCTAGGTTGGTTCCACAGTCTGGCTATTGTGAATTGTGCTGCTATGAACATCGATATGGCAGTATCCCTATGGTACGCTCTTTTAAGGTCTTCAAGGAATAGTCCGAGAAGGGCAATAGCTGGGTCAAATGTTGGTTCCATTCCCAGCTTTCCCAGGAATCTCCATACTGCTTTCCAAATTGGCCGCACCAATTTGCAGTCCCACCAGCAATGCACAAGTGTACCCTTTTCCCCACATCCTCGCCAGCACTTGTTGTTGTTTGACTTCATAATGGCTGCCAATCTTACTGGAGTGAGATGGTATCTTAGGGTGGTTTTGATTTGCATTTCTCTGACTGTTAGAGATGGTGAGCATTTTTTCATGTACTTGTTGATTGATTGTATGTCCTCCTCTGAGAAGTGTATGTTCAGGTCCTTGGCCCATTTGTTGATTGGGTTATTTGTTATCTTATTGTTTAATTTTTTTGAGTTCTTTGTATACTCTGGATATTAGGGCTCTATCTGAAGTGTGAGGAGTAAAGATTTGTTCCCAGGATGTAGGCTCCCTATTTACCTCTCTTATTGTTTCTCTTGCTTAGAAAAAACTTTTTAGTTTAAGTCCCATTTGTTTATTTCAAGAGAAAATTTCATAGGCTATTAGTTGCTGAAATTATTTAAACTACTTGCTTGTATCAAATGAAATTGTTTATAGTTTATCATTTGGGCCTATTAAAATGGAAATTTCATCTAATTCATTCTAAATGTTAAGATTATTTATTCAGATGAATGAAAGCAATTATTTTCCAGACAAAAATGAAAATCACTATTAAATGAGAGTTCAGTTCTCATGTCACTATTCAGTGAAAACTTTCATGTAACCCCATACCCTATAATTGCCTCTCCCATTGCCTGTTCAGTGAAAGTTCATTAGTCTCTGTTTCTGCCAACACAGCCAGAGATAGTTATCAATACCTGGACCAGTTCCTCTGTCCAACCTTGAAAGCTCTATCATCCCCTCCATCCCAATCTTACCTCTCTTCCACACATTATCCTGACAAGAATTGTTCTCATTGGTTCCCCAAAATATCACACCATCGTAAGTGTAATTTCTTTCTACCCTGACATGTTCAGCAAATCTAGTCACTTGAGCCACAAATACAAATAGCTCAATCCCCCAGCCACTATTATCCTTAACTTCCATCTCCTGCACTATATGCTCTTGTCTGTCTCTTTTTGGCTCCTGTTACCTGTTTCCCAGACTGTTTAAGGAATACATAACACTAACTGGCATCATTACAAACACACAGTTTCTAAGCTCAGTTATGCTCTCAAGTCTATTTAACAGTATTCTTACTTGGCTCTTCTCAGTTACCTTTCTCATTTCCCATAGTAGCTATTTCAAAGCTTCTACCATTTTTGTCAAGAATCTCTAGCCACTCTCCTTACTCCCATCAATTATCAGATGCCTGGAGTGAACAAACTCATTGAAGCCACTAACTGCCGTTTGTTAATTAATTTTTTATTTATATATGATAAATCACTACCTTTTTTGTTTTATCACCCAAATTCATGTCCACCTTATACTGGTCATAGAAAAGACTTCCAATTTTTACATCCAGTGTCCCCATCTCAGTTCTTGATCTTTCCTCATATCCCATAATTTAGATCTATTCTATTATTGACAGTTCCACCCTTCCTCTTAGACAGGAGTTTGTTATGTCATTTGATGTATGTGTTTGTAAAAGAAAATTCACATTCTCCAAACCTTGCCCTAAAAACAACAAGGCTTTTGGAAAAATAGGATGAGGAAGAGAGCCTTCAAAATCTACATAATTTCATTAACAACTACGAAAGTATAGTGTATAGAAAGATCATTTGGACCAACCAGGCAGCAACTAACACAGTATGGCTGGTGGCTGCCACACAGATATTGAAAGTGCAAATGTGTATACACACACATGGAGAAGAAGAGAGAGAGAGAGAGAGAAAGAGAGAGAGAGAGAGAGAGAAATTCTATTAGAAATAAGAACAATGAAAGCTGAAATGACACATGTCACTGGCAATGGAATCCTAAGTCAGAAGGACTGTTTTTAAGGTGTGGATGGTACGTAGAGCAACTTGAGGAGGGTAGAAGGCTGAGGGTGGAATTTTTTAGAAGATAGTCACAGATGCAGGGAGTTTTAAATTTTCTTAAAATTCACCAAAATCCTGTAGTAGGACTTGATATGAGGGCTTTTCCCTCCCACACTGAAGGTTATAGTTCTACTCCCACGAGCCAGGTCTCATTTCCCCAGAAAATCATAAAGTTTTAAATTTTAAAGTTTATTGCATAAACAATAATTTAGGGATATTGTTAAAATCCAGACTTTGATTTAGTAGGTTTAGTAGAATGAGTAGAATGAGATTCTGCTTTTCCAACAAGCTCCCCAGTGATGTTGATGCTACTGGTCCAGAACCATATTTTGAGGTCTATACTTTTCATTTTTTAGGTCCTTAATTTTTTGAGGTTTTATTTTTTAAATACTCAATATTTCATTTAATGTATATAAATAAAAATAATAATTGTTTTATATAATTAGTGCTTACATGTATCATAAATGTATCACTTCACTTTGACACCCCCAGAATTCTCTGTGGTCTATAATACTGTTTCCAAGTTTTTTCATTACCACTCTCTCAAGAGCATTTTTAGACAAAATTTCCAGATTATATCATATGGTATCTTAATACAAACTATTTATCATATATCTGATTGTACTGTTGGTAGAGTTGAAGTTTAGAGAACCATAAATCATTATATTATGTAATATCTTTTGCTCCCAAGCTACCAAACCCCAAATATTTGTCTACTTTGATGATAGCATATGCTCCATAGATGCTTCATTGATTTAACATGTTGTAGAATAAAAAGATAATATACTATTTAACAGTATAGTCATTTAATACCACTGGGTCTTTTATAAACAAAAATATTAGGAGTTATGGAAATCCTCAATAAAAATATATGTTGTAATGGAAAGATCTTCTTAAAATTTTTGAGATACAAAATTTTTCACCTGAATTATGATCATGCATTTGAAATAATTTCCTACAGGTAGATTGTTTGTCCATGAGTGGGCTCATCTCCGCTGGGGAGTGTTTGATGAGTACAATGAAGAGAAGCCTTTCTACAACAGCACATCAAAGAAAATTGAAGCAACAAGGCATGGATACTTATATTCTCCTAATGACCTCAGACTTTTAACTGTTTTTTTCCTTCTTTCAAACCACAATTATTCATTTTTTCTCATTTTTGCAAATAACAGGTGCTATATTACAGAACTGACTCTTTTTATGGAAATATATCTTAGTGCAGTTGGTTTTCTATTTAAAATACACATAACTTTGATGGCAATTATTTGATTGGCATTTTGGTGTATTTTACACCTGTCTACCACAATGGCCAGAACTCATTTAAACTAAAATTGTACACTACATAGTGGACTAACTACAAAATTGATCAAAATTATTTCTGTTTGTATAAAGTAAACAAAAGTACTGCTAAATGTGGGCTAAATAAGAAACCAAATGCTCTAAGAAGCCAATTAGTAACTTCTTGGAAATGAATAGAGGTCATTTTAGAATGTCAATCTAGCATCACAGTGAATTAAAGACTATCTGCTTGATTCTAAGATCAAGAAAATAAAGTGGTTGGGGAATCCACTTAAAACTGGGTGCCCAATCAATGATACATGTCCACCTGTGGATAGGAACTTGTCACACAAGTGCAAACAGTAATAACTAAAATGCCTCAAAATTAACTGTCACATATTTTTCAGGTGTTCCACAGGTATCACTGGCAAAAATAGAGTTTATAAGTGTCAAGGAGGCAGTTGTACAGAGAACTTATGCAAAATTAATTCTACAACAAAATTGTATGGAAAGGACTGTCAATTCTTCCCTAATAAAGTTCAAACAGAAAAAGCATCCATAATGTTCATGCAAAGCATTGATTCTGTAAGTATGCCAATCATGATTTTCAGAATTTATAATCAAAGGGCATTTCTAGTTTTATTCATTTTTATTTTTATTATTTTGTGGTGCTGGGTGTCAAACCCAAGGCCTTATGCATGTTAGATGAGCACTCTATCCATTGAACTACATTCCCTGCCCCACATACCCTATTTTAAATTATCTGTCCAGGTGAAGTAAGGCTTAAATATAATAACATAGAGTTCTTTGAACATTGGCTGGTGCATGGTAAGCACACAAATAGTATAACCTGTTATCATTATCACTATTGTGGTAAAACTACTTGATTCTCATTAATTACATTTTATTCAGTAAAAGTGTATTTGCAGAACATATTTTAAATTTTTTCCAGTTTTGAAATTAGACTTTTTTAGTGCATATAATAATAGTAAATTATTTTTTTTATTTCATTAATCTTTTAGGTGTTGGAGTTTTGTAATGCAGAAAACCATAACCAAGAAGCTCCAAGTTTACAAAACATTAAGTGCAATTTTAGAAGTACCTGGGAGGTAATCAGCAATTCTGAGGATTTTAAAAACACTACACCCATGGCAGCACCACCTCCTCCACCTGTGTTCTCATTGTTGAGGATCAGTGAAAGAATTCTGTGCTTAGTTCTTGATAAGTCTGGAAGCATGTCTGTAAGTTTATGGATCCATATTTTCTCAATGTGGGAATGGAAATAATCAAATGCTAAGAACACACAGAACTTTATCTGTACCTGGGTTGCTCTAAATCACATAGTAACATAAAATACCATCACTTCCTGTAATCATGAGCTCATGATGTTGCAACATTATTGTAGCAAAAGAAAGATGACAAAAGAGTTAAGAATATTCTAATAACCTAATAACATAAGAATATCCATTTTTCCCCAGAAAATGGATGTTTACTAGGGGAAGATATAAGTCTTTAGCTGGAAAATTAAAACTAGACATTGAAATATGAAGTTGTTTTAAACCATGGTCCTTGTACTGAAAATGCTTGAGACATGGAGATAGAGTGGGTTAGTGGTTGCTAAACCCCATTCCAGTTCAAGGAACAAAAACAATCAGCAGAATTCTGAACACGGCTTTATCTTATTTGTATCAACTGTGCAAGTGACCTCTTTATACTTGAAGACACACACAAAAAGCATCATATAGGAGTGAGGGCCTGCTTCCTTCTCTGCCTGCAGCTGGCTTCCACCTGGCCTGTGTGTGCTGCTTCCTGGGAGCCCAGCTTTTCCTCTGGTACTACTCTCCCTCTGGCTGCCTGATTCTCTTCCACAACCAGTAGCTCATTTAGGCCCCTTTTCACCCTGCCAGCATACCACAGGGGCCTTGATTGCCACTCATTCAGATTGAGTTTGCTGTTGTCCTGACCTGCTGGGCTGTTTCCACTCATAGGAGTGTAGAGGGCACTTGTGACCAGTCCAAGTTGAGACCCTTTTGTTTTGCCATGGTTATGTGTTCTCTAGTCCTACAGGAGTTCTGTGAAGCAAGCCATCTAGTTCTAATAGTTGCAAAATTTACTTGAGCTGCAGTAAATGCTGGGGTAGACTAGTCCCCGGTAGATGTACCATTTGAGCTCTGGGTAGAGGTCCAGATAGTCTGGTTAGGCTATCTAGTACTAATAGTTCTCCTGGGGCAATAAAATGTATTATCATGTGGGGAAAAAAAGAATATATAGCTGTAGCCATTCATTCCATGATCATTTGGTGAATAGAAAGCATTGTATTGGACTCCGAGAATATATGTCCATGTCCTTCAGAAATTGAGAGTCCAATAGAAAAAATTTTTCTCATTACCTGGATTAGTCATATTTATTCTACAAAATTTGGGAGAAGCACTCACTCAGGAGATGGGCTGGATTTATTGGCTGTTATATGCTCTTCTGATTGCAACACTGCCTGTGAATACGTCTGTTTACTATATATTATATTGAAACTAATGTGTCTTTCCCAACTAGCTTGGGAGCTCTTCTAGGAAGTAGAACCTTATCTGATGTATCTTTGTATCCCCATGGCCTAGAACAGAGTTTATCATGTAGGGTTAGTCAATAAAAAAATTGTCGAAATGAATGGACTATTAATAAGCAAATGCAATGTTATAAAGCACCCAGAGGACAGCAAGTTTGAAGCAGACAGAGCATGCATGCTGCAGGCCAGGAATAAAAACTTCAGCAAATAGGGAAAGGGGGGCTATTAAAAAAGGGCAGAGAAAGATACAGATTAATGAAATGAACCACAATAACACAGAGTTCCAGAAAGAGAGCAGCAAAATGCTGTACAACAGCCCAAAATGCTGTACAGTGACCAGAAAATGTCACTGAGAAAAGAAGAAGCTCCTGATTGGCAGCTGAGGAGTCTTCCCTAAACAGGGTGCTGGCAGATACAGGGTTAAAGTCAAAGCAAAGAAACAAAGTGGTGTAGAATACTCAAATATGGGGGTGTAGAAGTTTTTCCCTGTAATTTGTTCAGGAAGTTCAGAGAGAAACTTGGGTGTGGTTGTGGAGAGGAACCCTCTGAGTGTGGTGAGGAGGGATGGAGAGGACAAATTATAAAGAAGTATACATCCTCAAAAACCCAATACCAGGAAGAGGGATGTGAGTCCTGAAGTGTTACCAAAGAACCAATTCAAATTAATCCATAGATGAATAAGTGGTGGGGAAGGTTAAGAGAAAGGGAAAGGAGGGAGGGAGGGACTGGGCTTCTCAGCATTTACTGCAGCTCAAGTAAGTTTTGCATTTTGGGAAGACTAGTCCCTAGTAGATGGACCATTTGAGCTCTGGGTGGAGGTCGAGATAGTCTGGTTGGATTGGGAGTTCTGGGGTGTGATTTCATCCTAGGACAAGAGGCACAGAGGCTCCCAGGAGGAATCTGAGAGGCTATAAAATGTGTATCTTCACTTGCAACTCAATCTCCTCCCTAGCTTCCACCTCTAACTTAGCAGCAGGAATCATTCCTAATTGAAAAATCTAAGCTCCTTACTATTCTGTATGTGTTCCTTAACAGACATAACCATATTTTTTAATTTCACCAATTAAATAATTGCTTTCTTCAACAATACCAATTAATAGTTATAGAAATTTCTTACCAATAAAGTTTATCCACTCATTTTGTGTGATCTGCTATTATATTCTATATGAAAACCACTTGATTGTTTTCTTGTCTTTTTTCAGTTCTCCTCTCAGAGTTCTACTCGCCTCGATCGAATGAATCAAGCAGCAAAATATTTCCTACTACAGACTGTTGAAAATGGATCCTGGGTAGGGATGGTTCACTTTGATAGTGCAGCCAGTGTTAAAAGTGAGCTAATCCAAATAAAAAGTGACAGCGAAAAAAACAAGCTCTTGGGGAGCTTACCTACTGTAGCTCTTGGAGGAACTTCCATCTGCTCTGGAATTACAACTGCATTTCAGGTGAAAATCATACTGCAAATATATTTTTTCCTTTTTTCTTTGTTTATTTTCAGCATGTTTTACCACAAAATGCTGCTGCACATACATTTTGCCTAGTTTTAACATAATTTATTCTAAAAGGCACAGAACACACAGAAAAAAATCCACTTGGTTTTTAATGGATCAGTGAATCAATGAATAAAATATAGGGAAAAAAATAAGTATAAAAATGCCACTACATTATATGACCAATAAGACCAGAGATTTTGCTCTTGTTTTCATAGAAGAGTTGGTGTTAAATAAATGTCAATTAAGTAAATAATAGTTTGTGGGCACAAAAGCCATCAACTTTGGGGGCAATGAAGCAAATTACCTGGTATGATTCCACTTTGGGCCAGTTCTCCTTTTAGTTTATGTGGCATTCAGACAGGGCAAACTGATGCTTGTTTATTAAAACAGATGGAATAGGGACTATTAATCCTATCTAGTGTAAGTATCAGAGTACTAGCTCTGTTTATTAGCTTTGTAACCTGAGGCAAACTTTTTGCGTCTATGGATTCTATATGCCTTATCTAAACAATAGAGGACAGAGGAATGCCTACTCATAGGATTATTATGAAAATAATGTGAACTTATATAGTTACATACTTAGAATGATCTTTGCTGTATTATAGAGTAAATTTTATCCAAATGGTCATATTGAACACATCATTAATGTCAATTGGGTCATTTTCCTTCTTAGAAACCCTCTTCATCCCCTCACAATCTAAAAAATTTAATCTGAATTCCTCAGTCTGAAATTACTCCATAGTCTCCTAAGGCTAAGACTGCCCTCTTCTATCTCCCAACCTTTTTCTCAGTTCTCCACTCCTGATGCTCTATGCCCCACAAACTCATAGTACACATTTTTCTCCAAGCCCCCTGTATGCTAGCTGTCCCTGTACCTATGCACATGCAATTTCTCTACCTAAAACGGTTTCTTCTTTCTCATCTTGACATGTTAAAATTCTACTATTTCTTCAAAATCCTCTTTCTTTTTAGCTTTTACTGCCCCTACACAGCCCTATGGAGTCTCTTTTATGAATTACATGGCTTTTTAAGTATAGGTTTATCAAATAAAGGTCTGCATTCAAATCACAATTGTCACTATTAGCTTTGTGACACTAAGCATGATTCTCGACCCTTCTAATCCTTGATTTCCTCCTTAGTAAAATGGGATAATGAAAGCCAGCACATAAGGTTGTTCATGTTTTCATTTATTTAACATGCATTTAATGTCTAGCTGCTTCCCTCTGTGGTGTTTGCTATATCCATGGGGAACAGATTTTACCATATAGGTGAATACAAACAGTAATGCACATTATGGAGACAGTGTTGTGAAAGAACTCAACAGGGTGATATGATTTTGAGTAACTAGGAAAGGAGGGAATCACTTCATAAAAAGAGGCCATTGAAGCCTTCCCTAAAAAGTGACATCTAAAGTAAGATTTGAAGGATAAGAAAGAGCCAATGGTTCATGTAGAATGGAGAGTACAAAGTTCTTTAGATAGAGTTGGGGATGGATTATTGCAAGAAATGGTAGAAGCTGGTGGCACTGGAGAATAGCAAATGAGGGGGTATGAAATGTGGTTGGAAAATTAGATTATGGCTAAACTCAAAGCTTCAAAAGTATGAGAGATTTTTACGTTTTTTTTTTTTTTTACAATAACAAACAGCTACTGAAGAGCTTGAAACATCAGAATCTGGTTATCAATTTATGTTTTATGAAGGTGACCTGTTGCCCCATGTAAAACCACATGTAGGGAGCAAGAGTGGTAATGTGGAGACAGTTTGGGAGCTTGGGCTTGAAATTACATAACATATAAAACATAGTTAACACATATTTGATGTTCAGTAAAAGGGATATCTCTAATATTTTGTCATCTTTCTTGAACTACAGAGTACTCTGTTGAACATATTTGTTGTGTTTATCTTACTCTTCTTTACATCTCCTCAGTATCAGCAACTCTGTAAATATTATTGAATTGAATTGAATTTTTTCTATGAATGCAAGAGCAATAGTTCCTATTGAATTCCAGCATAGTGGCTGACCCACTGCAAATGCTCAGTGAATATACTAATTTAAAAAAGGAGAGATGAAGAAGAGAGAATGTTACTTCATCTTTGGATCTTCATTTTGCATTTACATGTGAGGGAGTAGTGTGTTATGAATGCAGTATAAATACCATAAATGTATATAGCCTCCTCTATTCTTCAGTTTCATTTCAATGCATATCTGAGTATATTTTTCATATATTACAATATGTATAAGTCTCTTTGACTCAGAATCTGAACAAATCATAATGAGGGTGGTGATTTTTCCCCTTGATATGAACTTTATTAGGGATTCTACATTCTAAAACCTATTCTATAAATCTATGCATACCTCCACTCCATGAACAAGAAAGCCACTGATAACCTGACTTTTTTTTCTTGAAGTCTACTCTCAATTTCCCAAAATGGTGCTCAAAGAGGCCACCACTAATTAAAGCTGTCACAGAAGTTGAAATATAATAGTTATCCCAGGCTAAGTTCTCTTTATCCTCTTACACAGCCATCTACATTTAGAGCTCCAAGGTTCAAACTGTTGGACTTTTAGGAAAGCAATTCAATTGCAAATAAAAATCAACAATTATTATTCATGATGTCTTTTGAATACCACTAATATGTTTAGTTCTATGCCAGTTACTATTAAGAGTAAAATAAAGTTATACAGCGTCCCTAACCTCAACATGCTTATAATTGAACATATCTTTTTGAAAAGTACGCTAAGAGTTTTCTAATTTGAAATTAAGACTCTTTATTTTGAGTGGACACTATTTTTCAAATTAGTTCATTCTAGTTACCCATAATATTAGGGTTCTTTTTGACAAAATTATACGAGGATGAAATAAAATTTGCTCCAATTTAGACTCTAGTACTTCCTGTTTGTTCCCTCTGTTCCCTTTCTTGAGGTGGATTCTTAATGTATCCATCTGTATATACAATTGGCACTATACACTAAAGGTTTCATGTAGGATAGTCAGTCAAAGAAAGCAGAAAAATATCACTTCTATATTCCACAATTATATTGTAGGTGTCTAGTTGACCTGAATTTTCCAGGCTGAGATACCACTGTCATTTGGTCCAGGCAGGATTTTCCAAAGCCCTTCTCCCAGCTACCTACATTTGAGTAAATGTTCTCTTCAATAGGCAGGGATGGAGGTGGGGCAGGAAAAGGTAATGTTTAAATTTCCCCAGGGATTGTTGATTTCAGATTCTATGATTTTAAAAGAGACTAACACCTCTATTCCTTACACTATCATTTATTCATCTAAATTTTTCTCTAATTTCCCATTGGTCTTTTGGATCTAGGATGGTAATTGTGTTCTGAATTATGCTTGCAGGTGATTAAAAAGCTAAACCCCCAAATAGATGGATCTGAAATAGTGCTGCTGACTGATGGGGAGGACAGCACTACAGGGAGATGTACTGATGCTGTGAAACAGAGTGGGGCCATCATTCATTTAATTGCTTTGGGGCCAGATGCTGAAAAAGCAGTAATACAGATGAGCAATGAAACAGGTAAAACATGATCTGAAAATTCTAGACCTTTAATACTAATGTATATAAAGAGGCTGACAATTCAACAACTTCTCTTGAGCACCTGGTTTGCAGATGCTGAGCCAAGAGTTGAAAATCCCAGTCAAACCAGACGCAATCTCTGTTCTAACTCAGAATCCTGTTGCGTGGAAAGGCAAATGACACTACAAATCAGATCACATAAGCTGATAACATTCCTTGACAACATGAGAAATAACAAAGAATAAATTTCTATGTGGGAAAAAGCCATAAGTTCTCCTAAGGTTGTAGAGAATAAGGGCAAGGAGGTCTGAACAATGAAGTGACTTCTTTGCTGGTGCTTGAACAAGGGTTAAATTTCTCCAGGAAGGAAAATGGGAGAGAGAAGATAATCAGGCCATGAGCAAAAAAAAAAAAAAAAAAAAAAAAAAATCATGTTTGAATGATAATGTGAGACAATGTGATGGAAGCAATAGTGTTCCTATAAGGTCAGAGCATAGGTGCCCCTCTGTGAGGTAGGAGGTCATGACTAACAGCAGCTCAGCCAAAATATCCAAATAACAATAAAGTTTCTAGATAAATATTAACTAGGTAGCTATTATTTTAGATACACAGATATGATGTAAATAAATTACATGTTTTAATGCCTTCTAAAAATAGCGAAGAAAACATAATTCATGAGTACCATTTTATCAAATTGGTTTTAATGACACCAAATATAAACCTGCTTTTAGTTGTACAAACTCATTGTTTTCCGGTGTTTTGTTTTGTTTGTTTTTGGTGTTTTATTTTGTTTTGAGACAGAATTGCTTAAGTTGCCAAGGCTGGGCTCAAAATTGTAATTTTCCTACCTCAGATTCCCAAGTAGATGGGATTAGAGGCCTTTGCTACCATGAATGTTCAAAGTGCTTTTATAGCCATTGTAAAATTTATTCCTCTTCCAAATATTCCATTCAGTAGCACTACTTTTTAGGATTTGTCCCGACTGCTTACTATTCTATCTCTGGTTAGTTATTACCAGGATACATCAATATCTTTCTAATTTATTTACTATCTTTCTAATTGACTAATTCTGATATAATGTTTGTAAATCTAAAAAACAACTTCATTACAACTATATCTTAAATAAAAGTAAAAATTACCCTAAAGGGGTATGTAAAGTCTGTGAGCTTCACCATGTGGAATTGTAACATCTTCTTTCATAGTCTATGATTATTTGATGTATTTCAGCTAGCTGAGATTTTGATTTAGAGGTATTAAAGTAGCTTATGCTTCCTCGTGATAACATTTTTAAATTAGCACTTCAGAGTTAAATCTTATAGCTATTTGACATTGGTCTGTTTAAATAATACATACTGAAACTGTGATTTTATTTAAAATATTATATTATTAATCACTAAAATTTACTCATTTTCAAGAAAGCAAACTAGCTAATGCATTTATATTTTAGGAGGAAAGCATGTTTTTGCTTCAGATGAAGCCGTGAACAATGGCCTTATTGATGCTTTTGGTGCCCTTACATCAGAAAATGCTGATCCCACCCAGAAGTCACTTCAGGTCAGAGTTGCCACTCGGGATTTTTGTGTTTGCATTTACCATAACTGAGCAGAAGAATTTGGTAGTCTTAAGTTTTGAGTTCTATATTTATCTCAAAGTGAATTTTTAATTAAAATCAAAACTTCTGCCATAGATAGAAATATACTTTAGCTATAACAAAATTAAGTGCTAAGATAAGAGTAAAATAAATGGTGAGATAGCTAAGATTGTTTTTTCATATTCCCATATAATTTGGTTAAGGGATAATGTTAAAACCTAATCACATCCATTTTCCACCAAAAGACTTCACCCAAAATAAAACAACCATTTTGAATGAAAAACTAAAACAAAACTCATGTTTCCAAGCTTTCCTTACACTTCACTGTTATAAAATAAATTTAGACACATGAACTCAAGCACCTAATTTGCAAATAGAAGAAATATATCTTGGAAATAAACACAAGAAAGAAAGGCTAGGGATTCTCCTATCTCTTCAACCACATTTTTCGCTGGGATTTTATTTTACTCACCTCTCTTCTGAACTCAACTTTTTTCTCATCTATATCACAATAGCACCATTATTTTCTCATTTCTCACTTCTCCCATCTAACAGAAATGTTGTGTCCTTGTCTAACATATCTCCAAGTCCTACATCCTACCAGCTGCTTGTAATTATCATTATACTATTTGCTTCTGAGTTCAACTGTTTAAGATCATGCACATTTGTCTTTCTGGGCCTGGCTTGTTTCAGGTAACATAATGTCACAGAAGATCCAACTTGATCCACTCACTACATGTTTCCACATTTAGATACTTAGATTCAAGAAGTTTGATTAAGCTTTGGTTCTTTAATTCAGATCCCATGTACAATGTCCACATAGCCTGTTCCCATCAAAATGTTTTTTAAAATATCTGTTTCTCTTCTTTCTCCATTTACAAAAGTCTATTTCATACCTCCTTATATCAAGACTTCTGTGTTCCGTTTTCCTATTCATCAAGTCACTGTCTATATTAAAACTTACCATGATCACCCAGACAGACCTATTTTCCAACAATAAGAAGAGCATAGATGCTATCGCCTATGGCTTAGAATATGTACATACTGGTTTGGAGATTTAACTCAATAGTAATACTTTCTTAAATCAAAGACATATTCACTTAACAGGAGATGAAGACTTTTATAACAATGATGCTTCAAAGTAGAATTCACTTACTTTTATCAGCATGAGGGTATTTTGGGTTGTGGAGTAAGCTAAAGCAGAAATGGGATTTCTTGTTGTTCTAAGAAGGCTCCACCTAGGAAACATGTAACGAGTGGATCAAGTTGGATCTTCTGTGACATTATGTTACCTGAAACAAGCCAGGCCCAGAAAGACAAAAGTTCATGATCTTACACAGTTGAACTCAGAGAAGCAAATAGTATAATGATGATTATAAGCGGCTGGTAGGATGTTGGACTCAGACAGATGTTAGACAAGAATACAACATTTCTGTTAGATGGGAGTAATGAGTTCAAGAGATCTATCATACAAATATGGTGATGATAGTTAATAACATGTATTTTATCCTTCAAAATTGTTCAAAATGGAATTAAGCTCTTTCAACGAATACACACACATACACACACACACACAAACAAAATGACAAGGATGTGAGGTAATGCTCATGTAAATTAGCTTGATTTAGCCTTTCTATAATGTGTACACTTTTCAAAACTTCATGTTGTATATGATAAATTTATACCATTTTGTCACTTTAAAAAATAATAAGTAAAGCAAAAGAGTTGGCTCTCCTAGACTAAGTGCTATCCACAGAGATTTAAATAATTTCTTTAAAGTTTCTTTCTGAGAAGATCCTATGCTTTATTGTTTTTTTCTCAGGATTCCATCCTGTACACATTAGTTTCCCCTATTGTATTTACTCTCCAGAGCTTCATTCTCTATCCTGTGTGAAAAACTATTTCAAGATTCCCGATGAGGAAAATATATCCATGAGAGCTTTTTTTCTAATGATTTATGCTCCATATTTATAAAGCCCTCACTCTCTCTGTCAAATACTCTAATGACACATAAACATTATATCTTGTATCATCATGTAGATGGGGAATTGAGGATAATCACACACATGCACAAACATTCATACACATATACACCCCCAATAGTCCATCTCTGTCCATAGTACCCCTTAATACTAACGACTGGCATGGGTGTTTATCCAAAAAAAATGAAAAAAAAATTAATTGGTTCATGTTCCCAACTGTAAATTCATTCTCCTGCTCTATAGCTCTTTTATACCCTATTCTTTTCTCAGACCCTCTATTTTCAACATTCTAGCTAACAACTTCTACGTACCAATGATCTTTCAGAAAGATCCCAAGTCTAAGGTGGCATGCCATGTATAAGATTGTATTCAGATGAGAAATCATGGATGATCTTTAAAAGAAAAAAATAAAATTATTCTATTCTATAGTCATTAATTTTTAAAATATATCTAAACAGCTCGAAAGTAAGGGATTAACCCTGAACAATGATACCTGGATGAATGACACTGTAATAATTGATAGCACTGTGGGAAAGGACACATTCTTTCTCGTCACGTGGGAAAAACAGCCTCCCAGTATTTCACTCTGGAATCCCAATGGGACACTGACAGAAGCTTTCACACGGGACACTCTTTCTAAAATGGCCTATCTCAGCATTCCAGGAACTGCACAGGTAAGTGATCAGCTTTTAGACATTCTCTGAATTTTTGAAAGCTGAAATTGTTTTATGTCATTCTCTGAATTTTTGAAAGCTGAAATAAATTGTTTTATGTCATAAATGTATTGATGATTATATCATCGACAAAATTAATTTGCCATGCAGTCTCCTTGCCTTTGTAATCCTAAAGACCGTGGTGAATGGCAGAAAAAATAAATAAAGAACTCTTACTTCAGAAGAAAAATCTAACAAAAACTTTCAGGTAAAACTATGGGAAGACACTATGCAGTTAGTGTACAGACTGCTGTTAAGGTCAATGAATAAGGGCAAAGGCAGACTACACTATCCAGTAATTATTTTTTTCAGATGAGATGTCACACAATATAGACACCATGCATGACAATAATCAGAGTACCTGCCTGAACCTTAACTCTCACCATTTTAAAACCTCAAACCACCAAAAACCTGTTCATCATACTCACACTTCTAAGATTTATTGTAGATTTGCATAGTGGGAATCAGGATACCGTTTGACTCTGGAAACTTATTATCTTTCCACTGGAAATTTTAGGTGGGCACTTGGACTTACAGTCTTCAGGCCAAAGCAAACCCAGAAACACTAACCATGACAGTAACTTCTCGGGCAGCAAATTCTTCTGTGCCTCCAATCACAGTGAATGCTAAAATGAACAAAGACACAAACAGCTTCCCCAGCCCAATGATCGTTTATGCACAAGTTCTCCAAGGGTATCTCCCCATTCTTGGAGCCAGTGTGACTGCGATCATTGAATCAAACAGTGGAAAAACACAAGTTTTGGAACTTTTGGACAATGGTGCAGGTAATTCACTGGTTTTATGAATAAGCCTATATTTCATAACTCAGGATATGGTAAGGGTCCCTGTGGCATCATAGGTCAGTAAGACAGAATCCTATGGAATGAAGGAACAGCAGGAAATTATATCAGATGAAGCCTACAATCAAAATGTTGACAATAGATGTTATTTGTTGTTATTATTATTGTTTGTCATTGGTTTATCAACCAATATCTGTCATCATTTAAGTAGATCTCATTCAGAAGGTTGAGGACATCGTCAAGAAAGTGTGCTCAGGGAGGGTGAAGCACAAGCAGCCAAATGAGATCTAGTGGTAGAATCTGGGCTCCTGGTAGGAAAAATTCCCAAGAGCTGGGAAAAAAAGTCAATCTTTAGAGCCAAGGCCCAGGGGCTATCAGAGTTACCACAAAGAGGAGGGCTCACCACTGGGGCATCAGATACCAGGTCTTAAGGACAGAAAACAGGGAACTTGCAAGTCATTTTCTGTCTCCCTGGTTCATATCGGTGTGTGGTGCTTATAGATCCTTTCCAGAGTCTGGATGGTCCTAGACAACAGAACCTTCTGGTAAGAGGTCAGTGAGCAAGGAAATAAGCAATTTGATACACATCTGAATTATTACAGTTTGTATCAGTACCTCTCACAATGTAATTTTCAGTCCTTTGATAATACTGTATTCAACTAGAATTGGCAAATTATTCTGACATGCAACTCAATTCCTTCTTCAGGCATGACAATATTTACACCACTGTCCTTTGCTTTTTCTTTCCCTTTCCACAAAACTATCTGCAGTATATAAAACCTATCTATATCTTGTTTGATTTCTTAGCATTTTATCAGATGAATATTTAGCTAATGGGGAAGTATCTAGTTTGAAATGCCTTCGCCTAAGAAGACATTGGTGATTAACAATGGCTTAGTGTAGGCATTCTCAAATTTTAGCATACAGGGAATAATCTGGAGAGTTTGATTACAATATGGAATGCCAAGGCCCTTCCCTAGGTAGTATGAGAAATTTACGTGTCTAAATATCTTTACACTTATAGAGATACAGATAGTGGTGGTTCAAGGACTTCACTTCATACCCTCTGATTTAGAATTTATGGCCCACAAGATATGTGTTTTGCAATATAACAGATGACAGGAATGCTAGTGTTATCAAGAAGTATACTTATGAAATAGTGTTCCTGAAATCCTCCAATTTTTATTCCAAAAGCAGATGGGATTTTTCTGTGTCAGAACAGAAAATTAATGGATCAGCAAAGACCAGAGAAAAGAAAAAGAAAGAGTTGTTGAAGATAAAGCAAAACAAGTAATAGTAGTTGGCTTGAGTGAGAATTAGATCCTGTACTAAGTCATTTTTTTTTCCTACTGTGGACATTTCTTGATTTAAATACAGAGATGACATATGACTAGATTAATTAATATGACTAGATAAATTAAGGTGAAAGCAAAGCAAATGGCAGAGAAATGGTAAGAGTAGTACCATAAAATATATTTAAATTGATAAATGATAAAAATATGAGGTATTTATGTTTATTATACATACACAAATATAAATGTGTGTATATGTGGTATATGGATATAAAGGTATAAAAATAACTTGAGTCTCAATTCAACAATATTTTGATCTGACAGAGCATAATGGAAATATTCTCCAAAAGGTCAAACCCTAAATATGAAGCCTGGTGGAGAGGACATGTTATAGAGGCCACAGCTTGTTGTTTGGGAAAATGCATGAATTTCTCTTTGTATTTACAATCATTTATTTCTTCATTTCTATGATAAGGTGCTGATTCTTTCAAAGATGACGGGGTCTACTCCAGGTATTTTACATCTTATTCAGAAAATGGCAGATATAACTTAAAAGTGCGGGCTCACGGAGGAACAGACTCTGTCAGACGAAGCTTGCGGCACCCACTGAATAGAGCTGCCTATATACCAGGCTGGGTGGTAGATGGTGAGTAGCTCATGGCAGCTGAATTCATGCATAGAATGAATAATATTTGGGGTTTGATATAATTGAGGCTTCAAACATCTTACAACTCACAATATAGCTTTTCCCACTTCTGGAATGAAGTTCTTAGCTAATTCTCTCCAAATTAATCTAGGCTTTGAAATAATGCCTGGCGCCTAGTAAGCACTTAAAAACTGTTAGCTAGAATTATGTTAGTTTGGGAAACCTTCATGATATCCACAAAATATGCCAAATTTTCAGGTCAGGAAATGAAAACAAATCAATATGTTATGAGCCTAAGTATAAGCAGAATTTATCCTTCAGATTAAAAGTGCTATTAAAAATAAACATTTATTTGTAATGGTGTTTCCTGGTTTGTTAGCTTTTAAACTGCTTTTATATTTTAAAATTTAATATGCACATTATAGGAAACAGAAAAACACAAGCAAAGAACAAAGTCGTGGAGTCACAAGTAGCTTAGCTGGACGTGTCCTTTCAGAACCTGCATGTCCATATACAACATCTCATTTTGTGTGATTGAAATCAAAGTGTGAATCAGGCTTTTCTGTGTATCATGAATATTCACCAGTTCAAAATCCCAAAGCTACATGAGCATTTTTGATAACCAAGAATACACTACAGCAATACATTCTGTTAGAAAAAAAAATTGCAATCCTGCCTTTCCTGGGACAAAATTTTCACTGAAGACAGCAATGGCAACAGGTCTCTAGATAGATATATTAGCAAAGTTACAACTACAATAATGTATTCCCTTACTGCTCAATTTAAAATGAGATATAAAGCAACAGAATACACCAAGCATAATTTGTCTCAGAAGGTTCACTATCAGATTTCTACTACTAAAATACAGGCAAGAGAGCATGTTCCCAGTGAATTGAAGTATTCCTACAGTACAGCCAGAAGATGCACACACATCAGTAGCTCACATCAAAATGAAAATCAGTGATTGCTCCCATAACAGCAGAATGTATTACAATTCTTATTAAACATATACAGCACAATTTTTCATATCTCTGATTGTATATAAATTATGCTCACACCAATTCATGTTTTCATACATGTACTTTGAATAATGATGTCCATCACATTTCACCATCCTTGATAACCTCCTGACCCCTCCCTTCCCTTCCCACCCCTCTGCTCTATCTAGAGTTTACCTATTCCTCCCATGCTCCCCCTCCCTACCCCACTATGAATCAGCCTTCTTATATAAGAGAAAATATTTGGTATTTGTTCTTTTTAGGATTGGCTAACTTCACTTAGCATTATCTTCTCCAGCGTCATCTATTGACCTGCAAGTGCCATGATTTTTTCTCCTTTATTGCTGAGTAATATTCCATTGTGTATATATGCCACATTTTTTCTATCCATTCATCTATTGAAGGGCATCTAGGTTGGTTCCACAGTTTAGCTATTATGAATTGTGCTGCTATAAGCATTGATGTGGCTGTGTCCCTATAGTATGCTGTTTTTAAGTCCTTTGAGTATAGACCGAGGAGAGGGATAGCTGGGTCAAATGGTGGTTCCATTCCCAGTTTTCCAAGGAATCTCCATACTGCTTTTCATATTGGCTGCACCAATTTGCAGTCCCACCAGCAATGTATAAGTGCCTTTTTCCCCACATCCTCGCCAACACTTATTGTTGTTTGTCTTCATAATAGCTGCCATTCTGACAAGAGTGAGCTGATATCTTAGAGTGGTTTTGATTTGCATTTCTCTAATTGCTAGAGATGATGAACATTTTCTCATATATTTGTTGATTGATTGTATATCCTCTTCTGAGAAGTGTCTATTCATGTCCTTGGCCCATTTATTGATTGGGTTATTTGTTTTTTGGTGTTTAACTTTTTGAGTTCTTTATATACCCTAGAGATTAGTGCTAATGTGTGAGGGGTAAAAATTTGCTCCTAAGATGTAGGCTCTCTGTTCACCTCACAGATTGTTTATTTTGCTGACAAGAAACTTTTTAGTTTGAATCCATCCCATTTATTGATTCTTGCTTTTAATTCTTGTGCTATAGGAGTCTTATTAAGGAAGTTGGGGCCAATTCCCCCATGATGGAGATTAGGGCCTACTTTTTCTTCTATTAGATACAGGGTCTCTGGTCATATTCCTAGGTCCTTGATTCACTTTGAGTTGAGTTTTGAATATGGTGAGAGATAGCAGTTTAATTTCATTTTGATACATATGGATTTCCAGTTTTCCCAGTACAATTTGTTGAAGAGACTATCTTTTCTCCAATGCATGTTTTTGGTGCCTTTGTCTAATATAAGATAATTGTAATTTTGTGGGTTGGTCTCTGTGTCCTCTATTCTGCACCACTGGTCTACCAGTCTGTTTTGATGCCAATACCATACTGTTTTAGTTACTATTGCTCTGTAGTAGAGTTTAAGGTCTGGTATAGTGATGCTACCTGCTTCACTCTTCCTGCTAAGGATTGCTTTAGCTATTCATGGTCTCTTATTTTTCCAGATGAATTTCATGATTGCTTCTTCTATTTCTATGAGTAATGCCATAGGGATTTTGATTGGAAGTGCATTAAATCTGTATAGTACTTTTGGTAGTATGGTCATTTTGATAATATTAATTCTGCCAATCCAAGAGCAAGATAGGTCTTTCCATTTTCTAAGGTTTTCTTTGATTTCTTTCCTTAGGGTTCTGTAGTTTTCATTGTATTGACCTTTCACCTCTTTTGTTAAGTTGATTCCCAAGTTTTTTTGATTTTTGTTTGTTTGTTTTTGCGGCTGTTGTAAATGGGGTAGTTTTCTTCTCAGAGGATTTGTCACTGATAAACAGAAATGCCTTTGATTTATGGGTGTTAATTTTGTATTTTGCTACTTTGCTGAATTCATTTACAATTTCTTGAAGTTTTCTGGTGGAGCTTTTGGGGTCTTCTAGGTATAGAATCATATCATCAGCAAATAGTGCTAATTTAAGTTCTTTCCCTATACATATCCCTTTAATTTCTTTCATCTGTCTCATTGCTCTGTCCATTGATTCAATAACTATGTTAAATAGAAGTGGTGAAAAAGGGCATCCTTGTCTTTTTCCAGTTTTTAGAGGGAATGTCTTCAATTTTTCTCCATTTAGAATGATGTTGGCCTGGGGCTTAGCATAAGTAGCCTTGAGGATGTCTAGTTGTAAATTCTTTTAACTTTTGTTAATCAGGGAAGGTTTTTATTTCAATCTCAAATTTAAAGCTTAATTTTGGTGGTTACAAGATTCTTGGTTGGCATCCATTTTCTTTCAGAACTTGATCTATGTTGTTCCAGAATCTTCTAGCTTTTAGGGTCCAGGTTAAAAAATCTGCACATAACCTGATTGGTTTTCCCCTGAATGTAATCTGATTCCTTTCTCTCATGGCTTTTAAGATTCTCTCTTTATTCTGTATGTTAGGCATTTTCATTATAATGTGCCTTGGTGTGGATCTGTTGTAATTTTGTACATTTGGTGGCCTGTAAGCCTCTTGAATTTGGTTTTCCAAATTATTTTTCATATTTGGAAAATTTTCTGATAGTACTTCATTGACTAGATTGTTCATTCCTTTGCTTTGGAACTCTATGACTTCCTCTATCCCAATAATTCTTAAATTTGGTCTTTTTATGCTATCCCATATTTCTTGAATGTTCTGCTCATAGTTTCTTACCATTTTCATTGTGCAGTCTACATTATTTTTCAAGATTATATAGTTTGTCTTCATTGTCTGGGGTCCTGTCTTCCAAGAGGTCTAATGTGTTGGTGATGCTTTCAATTGAGCTTTTAATTTGGTTTATAGTTTCTTTTTTTATTTTATTGGTTGTTCAAAACATTACAAAGCTCTTGATATATCATATTTCATACATTTGATTCAAGTGGGTTATGAGCTCCCACCCCATAGTTTCTTTCATTTCGAGGATTTCTGTTTGGTTTTTCTTTAGAACCTCTATCTCCCTATTGAAGTAAACTTTTGCTTCCTGAATTTGTTTATGTAACTCTTTGTCAAATGATCTTTAGCTACTCATATTTGCTCTCTTATATCATCCTTTAATTGACAGAACATTTAAATTATGTGCAGCCTGAACTCCTTCGCTGTAATTTCATCTGTTGTTCTGGCCATGGATTCTAATAATGTGGTATCTTGATTTGTTTGGGGCAGTTTTTTCCCTTGTCTTTCCATGTTGCTCGGGTATCTTCCTTTCCAGCTCTGTGGATCTGAGGCATTCTCATGTTTATCCTATAGGCCTGTAGTGCCCTGTAGGGTTCCAATACCTCACCTTTGAGGGGAAGGACAATGTTAACAGATCCCAATATAAACAAAATACCACCTGGTTATCTGATGTTCTAAACAGGTAGTAGCCCCAACTAAAGATGGTTATGGAGGTCTAGCAGAATGCACTTCAATTTATAGTACACATATAGAGCACAATTTTTTTATGTCTCTTATTGTATACAAAGTAGAGTCACACCATTTGTGTCTTCATATGTGTACTTAGGATAATGATGTCTATCTCATTCCACCATCTTTCCTACCCCCAAAACTTCTCCCTCCTCTCCCTCCCCTTTGCCCTATCTAGAGTTCCTCCATACTTCCCATGCTTCTCCATCCATCCCCATTATGGATCAGCATCTACATATCAGAGAAAATATTCAGATTTTGGCTTACTTCACTTAGCATAATATTCTCCAATTCCATCATTTACCTGCAAATGCCATGATTTTATTCTCTTTTAATGTAATATTCCATTGTGTATATATACCACATTTTCTTTATTCATTCATCTACTGAAGGGCATATAGGTTAGTTCCACAATTTAGCTATTGTGAATTGTGCTGCTATAAACATTGATGTGGCTGCTTCACTGTAGGATGCTGTTTTGGGATATAGACCAAGGAGTGGGATTGCTGTGTCAAATGGTGGTTCCATTCTAAGTTTTCCAAGGAATCTCCATATTGCTTTCCATATTGTCTGCACCAATTTTCAGTCCCACTGGCAATGTGTGAGTGTGCCTTTTCCCCCACATCCTTGACAACATATATTGTTGTTTGTATTCTTAATATCTGCCATTCTGACTGGAGTGAGATGAAATCTTAGAGTAGTTTTGATTTTAATTTCTCTAATTGCTAGAGATGTTAACATTTTTTCACATATTTGTTGATTGATTCTATATCATCTTCTGAGAAGTGTCTGTTCAGTTCCTTGGACCATTTACTGATTGGGGTTTTGTTTTGTTTTGTTTGGGTGTTAATATTTTTGAGTTCTTTATATATCCTAGAAATTAGTGCTCTATCTGATATGTGTGTGGTAAAAATTTGCTCCCAAAATGTAGGCTCTCTATTCACATCACTGATTGTTTCTTTTGCTGAGAAGAAGCTTTTAAATTTGAATCCATCCCATTTATTGATTCTTGATTTTATTTTTTGCACTACAGGAGTCATATTAAAGAAGTTGGGATCTAATCCAGTATGATGGAGATTTGGGCCTACTTTTTCTTCTGTTAGGCACAGGGTCTCTGGTTTTATTCCTAGGTCTTTGATCCACTTTGAGTTGAGTTTTGTGCATGGTGTGAGATTGGAGCTTAATTTCAATTGGCTGCATAAGGATTTCCAGTTTTCCCATCACCATTTGTTGAAGAGGCTATCTTTTCTTCAATGTATATTTTTGGCACCTTTGTCTAATATGAGATAATTTTATTTATGTGGGTTTCTCTGTGTCCTCTATTCTCTACCATTGGTCTACAAGTCTATTTTGTTAAGAACAATCCTTCCTGTGAATTTTAACACAAAGTGTATTCAGAGTGTTATTTAACTAACTGTCCTTTTGTCATACACTGAAATGTTTTCATTAAATCAAAAGAAAAAATGTGTACAGCAAGGTGATGATAAGAATGAAGAATGCATTCTTTGCTAACTTTGCTTTGCATAGTTACTTCTCTTGTGACTTTTAGGGGCTGTTTCTTAGCAATTAGAATACCATCATAAATATTATTCCTTAGCACTTGCAGCGTGGAGTAGTTGAAAGGAAACTGGCTTTTCCCCAGGTATATTCCAGCCTGAAGATAATTTGAGAAATAAAGCAACATTTTTTAAAGGCATATATTGAATTATTGAATTATTATATACCTTTATTCTTGTTTAGTGTAGTCCTCATTTTAGAGCAATTTGTTATCCCATTTTATCCTAAAGGATACTAAAACGTGAATTATCCCAGCAATTGGTGCTTATGATTGTGTCAGAAGACTTAGTAACAATTTGACTATACATATGAAGCGGGAAAAACCAGTGGGATGAAGAAGGTGATTTGTTTGCTAACTTTGAACTAGTGAATTTTTAATGCAGGGGTAATTGAAGTGAACCCGCCAAGACCCGAAACTAATGAGGATACTCAGACAATATTGGAGAATTTCAGCCGAACAGCATCTGGAGGTGCATTTGTGGTATCACAAGTTCCAGACACTACAAATGCTCCCTTGCCTGACCTGTTTCCTCCAAGTCAAATCACAGACCTTGATGCCACATCTGAGGGGGATCAGATCAACCTAACATGGACTGCGCCAGGAGATAATTTTGATGTTGGAACAGGTAAGCATAAAGTATCATGTGGTTTCAACTTAAGTTGAAGGTGCTCATTGCAAAAGCAAGGGTGTATGGGCAGGTTAGGGAAGAACAGTTTTTGACTGACAGCTCACTGAACTTTTAATTTTATAATCTGATATTTTTTAATCAATCAAACAGGAGATATTTTAACATGGTTTTACTTCTCATGCAAAGATAGTAGTCAGAATTCAGGTTTCTTTAAAAAGCAGTAATGTTTTTTATGTGAGTATACACTATGCATAAGTAAACAACATTTTTGAGAGTAAATGGAAAGAAATTTACTATGGTATCTATGCTACAGTTACTAAACTGCCTGTAACTCTTTTCTTAGTCCAAGAGTATATCATAAGAATAAGTGGAAGTATCATTGATCTAAGAGACAATTTTGATGATGCACTTCAAGTGAACACTACCGACCTATCACCAAAAGAGGCGAACTCTAAGGAAACCTTTGCATTTAAACCAGGAAACATCTCAGAAGAAAACATAACCCACATATTCATTGCCATTCAAAGTGTAGACAAAAGCAATTTGACTTCAAAAGTATCCAATATTGCACAAGTGGCTTTGTTTATCCCTAAAGCAGATCCTGGTCCTGATGAAGGCCAATCAAATCCTAATCCTGGTGAAAGTCATCCTAATCATGATTCTGGAGTTAATATTTCTACAGTGGTGCTATCAGTGGTGGGGTCTGTTGTGGTTGTTAGTATTATTTTAAGTACCACTATTTGTATCTTAAAGAAGAGAAACTCTTCAAGAAGACCTAGAACAGAGTTTTAAAAAACAAAAGCAATATGAGTAAGGATACTTCTGAACTTTTAAATTTATCCTGTGTGATAATAAACTATTAAAGATAACTTTAAGAGGCCTGGAAAGGATAGTTTGATTAAATATAAACTGCCAATACTAACGTTTAATAATTTTATTCACTAAATTTATCATAAATTGGGATGAATAAAGACCTTTTTCATATTAACCTCCAGTTGTGTACTATTTTTTGTAATGCAAAACTTTCAGAAATAATATTGTCAAATTTCATGAAGAAGTTAAAATTGTCAATTTAATCAGTGAAAACACAAGTGCAAAAACCAAATAAATGATATTTGTGGAAAATGACCTTGGTTTGGGTGCCATTCATATAAATTAATGGCATTATATTCACCTAAAAGCTCTGCTATAGCAGTACAATTGCTAAGATCAGGTTTGCTATAATTCATGAATATGGAATCTACCAGTAAAAAAAAAAAAGAAAAAAAAAGAAAATCAGAACCACCTGTCAACCATAGTTTTTCCTGATTTCAGTTCAATATAAACACATACCTCTTTTTGCTTAAAAAGCCATACCTACCCATGTACTATTTGTTTCATCATAGGAATTATTGAAGCTACAGTGTATTGATTTTTTTTCAGAAAGAAAATAAAATACATTAAAAACATTTTCATTCATTACTCTGAGTCACAGCCTAGGAGTTGAAGTCATATTGATGAATAAAACCAATAAAAGTGACAATGTAAGCTAAGAACAGGTTCACATATTCATAAGCCTGTCATGACAAGTTTACAAGAACAGTTTCCTTCCAACTGATGGTTTTCTAACTTTGCACTTTGAGTTTTACTGCCATAAGGAAATGGAGAGAACCTAAACCTTATCCACTCATTTACATCCTTATCTCATGTGGCTTTGGCAGGAGTTATTTGCTGATATGGAAGTTAACTAAAATGAAATTCTTATAAGCTGAGTCCATGGGTCACTTCTAACAATATTTGAACATGGACTAGACTTTCTGACCTGGCATAATTTATTTGGTCTGATTAGCAAGGTTGACAAAAAGGGGCCTTTGGTTTAAAATGGAAGTCACAAAAGATTAGGGGAGAAGGAAATAAGCTGAAATGTCCTGATTACTGAGAAGGTTTGATTTGCTTTAATGGCATTAAGAGGAAAATGAGTCATGGAGCAGGGCATTTGGGAACTGTGCTGTTCAGGCAGAAGTTCTATTGGCACATTTAGTTTTTCTAGAAGGTTAGCACCTGTTCAGCCAGAGCTAATGGCTAAGCAGATATAAGTCAATGTGAAGAAAGTGTAGGAAAGGGGTGTTTAGACACCTGGCCTTTTACCAAGAAGGGAATAAAGGCCTGAGATTCTGTGTTGGCAATAGTGATACTATGTAATACTCAGACTTTCCCTGTGCCCTTTCCACCCAGTCACCCCAGAGTTCTGAAGGCAAAGCCTATCAGCATAGTTATTTCCCTCTCTGATGCTACAATACAATTACTAAGCTCAGGTGGGTCCCTATATTGGGTATTCTCTCCAACATCAGGCTCAGACTTAGTTTTACTACCAGATCTGCATAAGTAGCTAGTTGTTAATTAGTAAAAATAAGGAAAGTAAATGATTGTCCTGCAGTCAGGACAGGCTACATAATCTGTTTCCCAGTACAAAACGGAAACAAGAGGCCTCTGTTTAAAATTATTGAGAATTTCAAGACAACAGCAAAATTTCAAGCAATGACAAAAACAATGAAACCAAGTTCAAAGCCCTGCTGAGCACAAAGCTCTGGACAACTGCATGGACCCCATGCCTACAAAGCCAGCCCTACCTATGCTGCAGGAAAAACTAGCAATAGCACCAGTTGTGTAGGGTCTCTGTATGGCCCATTAAAACCACAAAGCACCCTTTATGGTCTCATGGTTGGTCTCAATAATCAAGAAAAAGTATCAGATTTGGGTAGGGACACATAGATCCATAACCTCTGACTGGGAATCTAGAAACAGACAGTAAATCTGTTTCCCAGTAAGGAAGAGAGTCAGCCCTATGTGGGAAGGAACAGCTTCTGTACCAACCTCAGAGAATCAGCTGTGTGAAGGGTTCCTGATAGAAAAAAACCTGCAGCAGCAGCCATCCAAGTGGATGATGCCCTGGAGTTGGCCAGTCACACTGTCACAAGCTAAACACCTGCCCTCAGAGGACTGCTCTGAGCATCCAGTTCCCACTTGTCTTTCCATATCCTTCCCTCCAATAGTAAATACTTGTGTTCATCTCTTCAACATCCGTTCTCCCTATTTCAGGTAAAAACCAGTCATTTTCCATGCTAGACTTCTTGGCAAGCCCTTTTCTGCATCCCCAGTCTTCCCCTCTGACCTTCACCCCCTATTTCTGATGCCCAAAATGGCTTCTTCCCTTGGGTTGGGATTATTTCTACCTTGTCTTTCCACATAGTCCTAACTCTTACCTAGACTACCACATCATACAACTGTACAGAATTCTATAACACCTTAGATGAATCTCATCCTTGGAGTTTTACAGTTCACAGTCTCTGCATTCTCATGTGGTGACCCTCCCCGTTAGATCTTACATATGAAAAAATACATATTTTGGCTTCATATCCATCTATAAAGCTTGAAGTTGTCCTACTTCATTTTAGTAAAAATGCATCTGTTTATGTAACATGTTACAAATGATTATTTGGTTTATTATTCATTCCAGTACCTTATTTTCTTTAATAATCTATGTGATAATCAGCACATTGGTTCCTGGTACATTTGTCCCCAGTAGGAACACAATCAAAGTTCTAAACACTGTATGTCTTGCTATCTTTTGTCAGCTTATCTTTAGGAAATAAGGGAATGCCTTTTACAAGAAGATTTTGTAAGGGCCTATAGAAAAGACTGAACAGTAGGAGTTTGGTGGCATGAATGCAGATCCATAACTTACACCATATTTTGAAACTCTAGTAGTAAGTAGCAGCTATACAAACATTACAGTTTTCTCCAAACGATCATCCATCCACAGTCTCTCAAATGTAGACCTATATAGACCCTTGATTAAGCATCCTTCCTAGAAGTAAAACGGGACTTTCCAGATTCTTGAGAATCTTATATCAGGAATAATGCTCTCACAAAAAGCCCACTGTTGAGTATGTGTTCTACACTCAACATCTTCACCACATCTGTGATGAATGTTACATATATACACACATGCAATTTTAACCAAAACTAGACATATGGGTTTAGAAATATGATTTAGTGAGCTATTTGAACGGAAGCTTATCAATTTTTGTGAGAAAAGAGTACAATTCTAAAAATTCATTCTCTTTATCCATACCTTCTTCTGGATTTCCATCTCAGTAAAAGAAATGCACCTCACTACCCAGTCACTCAAATCAGATTTGAGAAGTCCTCTTTAATTCTTATCTCTTGTCCCACTTCAGCAACACTGCCACAGTCAATTTCCCTCTACTGCTGGAAAATATTGTCCCTACCTGGTCTCTGTCTTCAGCCATGTTCCACGTTGAACCCAGAGTAATCTGAGGAAAACTAGCAAAGTTCCCACGTGGACTTGTTGATAATATGTAATTAAATTGACATGTCTCTGTGGCAGACACATTGCCTGTTTTATTCATCACATTTATCCAAGTTTTCTGATGAATCTCCATTCTGCTTTCCATAGTGGTTGCACCAATTTGCAGTCCCACCAGGAATATATGAGGGTACCTTTTTCTCCACATCTTCACCAACACTTATTATTGCTTGTATTCTTGATAATTGGAAGAATGAATTTTAAACACAAGACCCAACTCTATGTTGTTTGTAAGACACTCATCTTATGGCAATGATAGCCACAAACTGAAAGTAAAAGGATGGAAATTGATATACCATGTGAATGAAACCACAAAACAAGCAGGATTAGCTACTTTTATACCTTACAAAGCAGAATTCAAGTCAAAATTAACCACAAGAGAAAAATAAGATCACTTCTTAGTGGTAAAGAGAACAATCCCGCATAAAGCTATGATAGTAAATATTTATGCCTCAAATGTTATTATTGCTTTAGAATCATACATAGTAATTGTATGAATTTGGTAGTTCCTATTTTATGTAAAATTTGAGGCATAAATATTTGAGGCATAAATATTTACTATCATAAATATTTACGTATTTATATATAAAGTGACATGGAAGAGGGGAGGGAGGATAAGAATAAAAATGAGGAGGCAAAAGGGAGAGGATCGTGAATTTGTTGGGATGAACTCAATTACTATGTATGATTCTAAAGCAATCACCTCACATAGGCCCCAGTAAAATAACAGTGGGTAATTTCAATACACCTCTCTCACCAACAGATGGGTCATCCATACATAAACCAGTAAGTCTCTTTAGACCAAAACAATTTTATGAATCAAATGGACTTAACAGACATCTACGTAATATTTCATCCAACAAAAACTGAATATTCTTATATGTTCTTAGTTGCTTGTGGAACTTTCTCCAAACTAGCTTGAATTTTAGGCTACAAAGCAACTCTTAGTGAATACCAAAAAAAAAAAAAAGATATGATTTCTTGCATTTTATCACATCATAATGAAATGAAACTGGAAAAAAATACCAAGAAACCCTACAGAAAATATAAACAGATGGATATTGAACAATACCCATTTGATGGTTCTGGGTAATCTGAATAACTATATGTTGAAAAATAAAATTAGACCCCTATCTCTCATCCTGAATAAAACTTAAATGAAAATGGATCAAAGACTTAGGAATTATAGAAGAAACTTTATAACTTCTTAAAGAAAACAGGGTCAATACTCCATCATATAGGTGCTGGCACTGACTTTCTCAAAAAGACCCCCAAAATGCCTACATAAGAAAATCAGGAAGATTCTAAATAAACAAACTAGTGATGCATCTCAAAGCCCTTGAAAAAAGAAGAACAAATCAATTTCAAAACCAGTAGAAGGAAGAAAATAATTAATATAATAGACAAAATCAATAAAATTGAGGATTAAGAAAACAAAGAATTGATAAAATGAAGAGTTGGTTCTTTGAAAAATAAAAATGGTTGTTAAGCCTTAGACCTACCAGCCAAAAGAAACAGACAGAAGACCCAAATTAATAAAATTAAGAGATGAAAAAGAAGAAATCACCAAAGAAATCCAGAGGATCATTAGGGACTATTTTGAAAACTTATATTCCAGTAAATTGGAAAACCTAGAAGAAATGGATACATTTCTAGACACATATGATCTACCAAAATTGAATAAAGAGGACATGAAAAATCTAAACAGGCCAATAACTAGCAATGAGATAGAAACAATAATAAAAAGCCATACAACAAAGAAAAGCCCAGGACCAAATATATTCTTAATGGAATTCTATCAGACTATTAAAGAAGAACTAATGCCAGAGCTCCTCAAATTGTTCCATGAAATGAAAATTTCATTCTATGAAGTCAATATCATACTCTTATCAAAACTAGATAAGAGCACATAAAGGAAAGAAAATTACAGACCAATAAATAAATAGATGTATTGTGTCCATCTACAACCAAAATACATTTTTAAAAAATTAAAATAAAATAAACTACCTAGGAATAAATCTAACCAATGAGGTGAAACACCTCTACACTGAAAATTATAGATTTATCTCTGATACACTTAGATTCAAAAATCCTTAGTAAAATATTAGCAAATAATATCAACAACATATTAAGAAGATTATATATTAGGACTAAGTTGGTTCTATCCCAGGGACTTCAAGGATGACTTAACATGCATAAATGAATAAATTTAATCTATCATATAAATAGAATTAAGGATATCAATAGATGCAAAGAATACCTTCAACAAAATTCAGCACCTATTTAAAATCAAAACATAAAGAAGCTAAGGATGGAAGAAACCTACTTCAATATCAAAAAGCTTACATATGAAAAACCCAAAGTCAACATCATAATGAATGGGGAAAAACTAAAAGTACTTTCTTTAAAATCTGAAACAAGACAAGAATGTTTACTCTACTCTTACCACTCATATTTAATATAGTGCTAAAAATTCTAGCCAGAGCAATTAGGCATGATAAGGAAACAAAAGGGGTAAAAATAGGATAGGAAGAAGTCAAGTTATCACTGTAGATGACATAATCCTATACCTAAAAGATCCAAAAAAGCTCCACCAAAATAATACAAGAGCTAATAAGCAAATTCATGAAAGTAACAAGTTACAAAATCAATAAACAAAAATGAATAACTTTCCCATACACTGATAATGAATCTGTTAAGAAAGAAATCAGGAAAATAATCCCATTCACAATAGCTTCAAAAAATAAAACAGGGGGATGGGATTGTGGCTCAGTTGTAGAGTGCTCGCCTAACATGTGTGAGGCACTGGGTTTGATCCTCAGCACCGTATATAAATAAGTAAATACATATGTGTCCATCTACAACTAAAAGACATTAAAAAATAAAAATAAAATAAACTACTTAGGACTAAATCTAACCAATGAGATGAAACACCTCTACAACGAAAATTATAGAATACTGAAGAAAGAAATTGAAGACAAGAAGATGAAAAGACCTTTCATTCTCATAGATAGGCACAGAATTAATATTGTTAAAATGGCCATATTACCAAAAGCAAAATACTGATCCAATGGAATCCCTATCAAAATATCAATGAGGGGCTGGGGTTGTGGCTCAGTAGTAGAGCGCTCGCCTAGCATATGCAAAGCCCTGGGTTCGATCCTCAGCACCACATAAAAATAAAGAAAGATATTTTTTTAAAAAAATCAATGATATTCTTCACAGCACTAAAAAAGCATTCTTCAAAATCCTTTTAAAAGAATAAAGGACCCAGAATAGTCAAACTAATTCTAAGCTGATAAAACAATGCTGGAGGCATAACAATACCTGACTTCAATCTATACTACACAGAATAGTAACAAAAACTGCATAGTACCGGCATAAAAATAGACACATAGATCAATGGTACAGAATAAAAGACACAGAAATAATGTACTTAGAAGCAGTCTTTGACAAAGGTACCAAAAACACATTGGAGAAAAAGACAATCTTAAACAAATGATCCTAGGAAATATGGTTAATCAAATGTTGAAGAACGAGACTAGACCCTTATCTCTCACCCTGCACAAACATCAATTCAAAATTGATCACAGATGTAGGAATTATACTATGCAATTTATAGAAAACATAGAGTTGACATTTCAACATACAGGCAACAACTTTCAAAGCTCAGAAAATAATGGCATGCTAATAAATGAATGGCATCAAATTCAGAAGCTTCTGAACAGCAAAGGAAATAATTAAAAATATGAAGAGAGAATAAGAAAAAATCTTTGCAAGCTATTCATTTGACAAATCATTAATATCCAGAATATGTAAAGAACTCAAAAACTTAACAAAAAATCAAATAGGGCTGGGGTGTGGCTCAGAGGTAGAGCGCTGACCTAGCATGGGTGGGGCACTGGGTTCAATCCTCAGCACCACATAAAAATAAAATAAAGATATTGTGTCCACCTATAACTAAAAAATAAATATTTTTAATTCAAATAACTCAATTAATAAATGAGTTTATGAACTAAATAGAATGAATACAAATGGCCAAAAAAATATGAAAAAATGTTCAACATCATTAGCAATTAAAGAAATGTAAATAAAAACTATTCTGAGATTTCATCTCAATCCAGTCAGAATGGCAGCTATCAAGAATACAAACAATAATAAATACTGGAGACAATGTGAAGAAAAAGGAACACTTTTACACTGTTGGTAGGATTGTAAATTAGTACAATGAATATTGAAATCAGTATGAAGATTCCTCAAAAGACTCGGAATGAAACTATGATATGAATTAGCTATTCTACTCTTCAGTATTTATCCTAAAAAATAAAAGTTAACATACTATAGCAGTACATGTATACCCATGTTCAGAGCAGCATGATTCACAATAGTCAAACTATGGAACCAGCCTAAGTGTGCATCAGTAGATGAGCAGAAAAAGAAAATGTGGTGTATATATACACAATAGAGTTTTATTCAGCCATAAGTAAAACTGAAATTTTGTCATTTGCAGGAAAATGGATGCAACTTGAGAGAATTGTGCTAAGCAAAATCCAGAAGGATAAGGGGTTGCATATTTTCTCTCATATATGAAAGCTACAGAGGAAAAAGTAAAAGAAAGATAGAGGGTGTCTCATAAAAATTGAAGGAAGATCAGAAAAGTAAATAAAAAGGACCCAGGGAGAGGGAGAAGAAAGGGAACGGAAAAACATTTGGAAATGATATTGGCTAAATTATATTATTATATTGTATGCACATACAAATATGTAACAACCATTATTTACAACTATAATACACCAATTAAAAACTATGAAAAATAAAAAGAATTTGTTAAATGATCTGCTGTTCAAAGGAAACGAGTTTAAGAGAGCCCCAACAGAATGGGAGAAAGTATTTGCCAGTTGCACTTCTAACAGGGAATTAATGTCCAGAATGCATAAAGAACTCAAAAAACTTAACATCCTGGGCAAAAGAATTAAAAAGACATTTCTCAAAAGAAGAAATACAAATGGCCAACAAATATGTGGGGGGGAAAAGTGTTCAACATCCCTAGCAATCAAGGATATGCAAATCAATTCTACACTAATATTTCATATTACTTCAGTTAGAATGCAATTATCAAGAACACAAATAATAAATGCTGGCAAGGATGTGGGGGAAAGGTACATACTCACACATTATAAGTGAAACTGCAAATTAGTATAACTACTCTGGAAAGCAGCATGGAGATGCCTCAAAAAATTAAATGGAACCACCATATGACTCAGCTATGCTACTACTCGGCATTTATCCAATTGAACTAAAATAGCATACTATAATGATACAGCCACATCAATGCAACTTTATAGCAGTGCAACTCACAATAGTCAAGTATAGAACCAGCCCAGGTATCTTTCAATAGAAAAAATGGATTAATGAAGTGTGGCATATATACATAATGGAGTTTTACTTTGCCATAAAGAAAAATGAAATTATGACATTTTCCAGTAAATTGATAGAACTAGAGAACATCATACTAAGTGAAATAAGTCAGACTCAGGAAGTCAAGGGTCAAATGTTTTCTCTCCTATTCAGAAGCTAGAGAAAAGTAAGGAAACATTGTGGGGGAAGGAGTATTCTGAGGATAAAAGGAAGACCAATAGAGTATAAGAAGGAAATTGAGTGATAGGGAGGAGGAATGGAAAAAGGAAGAAAATGTGGAATGAATGTGACAAAAATACTCTATGTTCATGTTTTAGCCAGTTTTTTTAATGATTGTGATGAAAATATATGATCAGAACAATTATGGAGAGTGTAAAGTTTATTTGTACTCATGGTTTCATAGGTCTCAAACCATAGATAGCCAATTCCATTGCTTTGGGCCAGAGGTGAGGCTGAATATCATGTCAAAAAGGTGTGGAGGAGAAAAGCAGCTTAGTACTTAGAACCAGGAAACAGAGAAAGACTTCTCTGCTCAATACAGACGAAACGTAAGTCCCAAAGGCATACCCTTAGTAACCTACATCTTTAGCTATACCCTACCTGCCTACAGTTACCATCCAGTTAATCCCTATCAGAAGATTAATGCACTGATTAGGTTGAAGCTCTCATAATCCAATCACGTCATTTGTAAACTATCTTGCATTGTCCCACACATGAGCTTTTCAGGAACACTTTATAGCTAAACCATAACTTTTGACCCCTTTCCCCCCAAAGCTCATGCCCATCTCACAAAACAAAATAGTCCATTTTCAAACATCCCTACAGTCTTAACAACTCCAGCCTTATCAAAAATACAAGTTTCCGGGCTGGGGATGTGGCTCAAGTGGTAGCGTGCTTGCCTGGCATGCGTGTGGCCCAGGTTCAATCCTCAGCACCACATACAAACAAAGATGTCGTGTCCGTCGAAAACCAGAAAATAAATATTAAAAAATTCTCTCTCTCTCTCTCTCTCTCTCTCTCTCTCTCTCTCTTTAAAAAAAAAAAAAACTACAAGTTTCCTCTGAGACTCAAGGCAAACTCTCAGTATGATCCTCCATAAAAATCAAAAGCAATTTACATATGTCTTCTACATGAAGACCCAGAGTAAACGTATCCATTGAAAAGGAAGAAATAGAGGCATAGAAAAGGGGATGGAAGCAAAGCAAGACCAAAATTTCAGTGGGGCAAACAAGTTCCATAGGACCATGTCCAGTGTCTGGAGCACAAGGCATCATGCTATTCTTTTCAAAGGGCTTATATAGGTCCACCCCTATTGCCTTGCTGGTTTTAGCCCACATGGCCTCTCTCTTGGCTTATCTGTACTCTATTTCTCCAGATTTCCTCAGCACATGTTTTGCACTACTGGCATTTCTTAATTTGAGGGTCTCCACAGCAGCTTCAGGTTCCTTCTCACATCTTCACATATTGCCCCCTCCTGGGCTGCCTGCAGGGACTCCAACCCTGCTGCACTTTGATTGGCTTCCTAGGCCTTCTTTTGAAATCTCAGTGGAAGCCTTCATTACCTTCTAGCTCCCGTATCCTGTAATCCTGCAGAACTAGTATCATATTGTTTATGTCAACGTCTGCTGCCATCTCTAGCAGTAGACAAACCTCCTGGAACCAGGGCTCCAGTAGCCTCTGAGTGCCTGGGTGGCTGAACTGATGAAACAACTTCCTGCCCATCCTCCCTCATGCAAGTAGGGTACCCCAGTGGTATTTTCTCAAAGGAATTTTTACTTTTACATCCTTGTGACTCAGATGGGTGTGATCTTGCCAATTCCTCAGATGCCCTCAAGCCATCCTGGTGTCTTTGGGTAAAGTATTTAGAATCACCTTAGTGATTATAAAGTCTTCAACGACTACAAAGTACTTAGCCCTAGTTTTACACTTATCTAGCTGAACTTCAAGTTGTTCAAATCTTTCTGCTCTGCTTTCTGCTCCTGCTCATCACAGTAAACTTTGCTAAAAACTGTCAGCAAAACTCATGCAACTACTTGAATGCTGTGCTTCCTAGAAACTTCTTTTCTCAGATTAATTAGTCTATCAGGTTTAAAGTCAGCCCCACAGAAAGTTTTAAGACTTTAAGAGAGAACATTTTCTTAGGGAAAATGTAGACAACTTCTTTGCTAAAATGTAACCTGAATGGCCTCTAGTCCAATTTCCAACAGAGACCTCTTCCTCCTCTGAAACTTCACAAACCCAGTCTACTGTCCACAGTCCTGTCAGCATCTTGGACTTTTTTTTTTTTTTTTTNTCTCCAGTATTTATTATTGTTTGTATTCTTGATAGCTGCCATTCTGACTGGATTGAGATGAAATCTCAGAATAGTTTTTATTTACATTTCTTTAATTGCTAATGATGTTGAACATTTTTTCATATTTTTTTGGCCATTTGTATTCATTCTATTTAGTTCATAAACTCATTTATTAATTGAGTTATTTGAATTAAAAATATTTATTTTTTAGTTATAGGTGGACACAATATCTTTATTTTATTTTTATGTGGTGCTGAGGATTGAACCCAGTGCCCCACCCATGCTAGGTCAGCGCTCTACCTCTGAGCCCCATCCCAACTCTGTTTTTATGTTTTATTTTGAGACAGGGTTTCACTAATTTTATCAGAGGTTGGCTTTGAATTTGTGATCTTCCTGTCTCAGCCTGCCAAGCCGATGGGATGACAAGCATGCACCAGAACAACCAGCTCATCGTGGACTTCTGAACTCCCACAGGAATCCATCCATTAAGTTCCACTTACAACAATCTAAAACTTTTCCTGTGTGCATCCCTAAATGTCTCAAAATTTCTCCCACAAATTCCAAAAAGATCCAAAAGTTATGAACCACATGGTCAGGTTAGTTACAGCAACGACCCCACTCCTGGTACTCATTTCTGCTTTAGTCAGTTTTTCATTGTTGTGAACAATTTTAGAGGATGAAAAGTTTACTCAGGGCTCACAGTTTCAGAGGTCTAAGTTCATAGATGGCCAACTCCATTGTTTTGGGTCCTATGTGCATCAAATCATGACAGAAAGGTGTTGAGGAGGAAACAGTGTCATACTTGGAACCAGGAAACAGAGACTTCTCTGCTCAACAAGAACAAATATAAATCCCAAAGACACACCTTCAGAGACCACATCTTCAGCTACACTCTACCTGCCTACAGTTACCACCCAGTTAATCCCTATCAGAGGATTAATGTACTGATTAGGTTAAAACTATCATAACCCAATCATTTCACCTTTAGCCTTTCTTGCATTGTCTCACACATGAGCTTTTTGGGCACACCACAAATCCAAACTATAACAATACATGTATAAATATACCACAGTTAATCCCACCTTCATGTTTATATTTATAATGCACCAATTAATAATGAATAAATAAAGAATACTTGTGGAAAGAATACCAGTGCAATAAAAGAAAGGGAATAGTGGGAAGGGAAGAAGGATGAGTTAGGAGATGGTCAATAGACAGAAATGGAATAAATTAAGTTCCATAAATGTATAATAATATCAAAGTAAACCCAACTATTATGTATAACTATAATACATAATAAATGCATTTTTAAATGTTCTAAAAGAAAAGAAAAAAATAACTGCTTTTGAGTAATTAAAGTATATATTCAATGGTCAGTGGACATTCCCTGATCACATGATGATTCCTACCATTCTGCCAGCCCTCTACAAATCCCTTGTATCTGTGTCTTCTCATATCTTTATATTCTCAACCTTGTGTAGCATTCTGATTTTATTTTATGGAAGAAAAATTGGGTCAGAGAGGTTAATGGCTTGATGACCACCAAACACAGTTCAAGTTTGTTATGGTTTGAATAAGTGTTTTAAAGGCTTTGAGGCACTATTGGCACTATTGAGAGGTAGTAAATCCTTTAAAATGTTAGTCCTAGTGGGAGGTCTTTAGGTCATTGGAGGCTTACCCTTAAAAAGGGGATACTGAGACCCTGGCCCCTCCTCATTCTCTCTTTTGCTTCCCAGACATAGAGTAAAAGGTTTTATCCATTAAGAACTACTACCATGGGGCTGGGGATATAGCTCAGTAGGTAGGGTGCTTGCCTCACATGCACAAGGCTCTGGGTTCAATCTCCAGCATCATAAAATTAAAAAAAAAAAAAAAAAGAACTACCATGATGTACTGTCTCACCATAGGACCAAAAGCAATGGAGCCAACTGTTCATAGACTGAAACATTCAAAACTGTAAGCCAAAACAAACCTTTTCTCTTATTTAAAAGTTAATTATCTCAGGTATTTGTTAGAGTACAAAGAAGCTAACATAGAGCAAAGATGAAGACATTGTATAATGGTAAAACACATGTGCTTTACCAAACAAAAAGACTGAGTTTATATCCTGGCTTTGATAAAATGTCAAAATGATTCTGTGTAAATTGGCGAACCAATTTTTGGTCTTTACTTTTAGGAATACTACCTTATTAAATTGAAAGTTATAATAAATTGGCTCAAGTTATGATCTGAAATATTTAATTTTAATTTTTCTTATTTCTTGAATTTATGTTTCTCAGTGGTTTGAGGGTATTTACTTTTTGAAATGTTGTTATCTTAATCACCTTTATTAGTATGGCCATTTTAACAATACTATTTCTACCTATCCAAGAATGGGGGGTCTTTCATCTTCTAAGCTCTTCTTCAATTTCTCTTTTTATTTTTCTATAGTTTTTAATGTAGACTTCTTCACCTAATTTGTTAGATTGATTCCCAAACACTGGGGGTTATTTTTTTTTAGGCTAGTATGATTGGGGTACCTTTCCTAATTTCTTCTTCAACAGATCCATCATTGGAATATACAAATTGATTTGTGGGTATTGATTTTTGTATCCTGCTACTTTGTTGAATTCATTTATGAGTTTTAGAAGTTTTCTGGTGGAGTTTTTTTTTTTTTTTTTGGATCTTCTATAGGATCATGTCATTGGCAGAAATAATTTGAGCTCTTCTTTTCCTATTTGTATCCCTTTAATTTCCTTCTCTTGCCTTCTTGCCTAATTGCTCTGGCTAGAGATTCAAGGACTATGTTGAATAGGAATAATGAAAGTGGTCTTTTGTGTCTGTTTCCTGCTTTTAGAGGGAATGTGCTCAGTTATTCTCAATTCAGAATGATGTTGGCTTTGCGTTTGTTGTGTATAGCATTTACAATGTTGAGGTTTGTTCCTTCTAACCCTAATTTTTCTAGTGTTTTAAATACAAATGGATGTTGAATTTTGTCAAATGCTTTTTCTGCATCTATTGAAATAATCATATGATTCTTGTCTATAAGTCTATTGATGTGATGAATTAAATTTATTGATTTGTTGATATATTGATATGTTGAACCAACTTTGCATCCCTGGGATGAAACCCACTTGACCATGATGTATTATCTTTTTAATGTTTTTGTATGTAATTTGCCAGTATTTTATTGAGAATTTTTGCACCTATGTTCATCAGTGATATTGGTCTGAAGTATTCTTTTCTTGATGTGTCTTTGGTTTTGATATCAAGGTGATACTAACCTCATAGAATGAGTCTGGAAGGGTTCTCTCCTTTTTTATTTCATGGAATAATTTGAATGGAATTGATGTAAGTTCTTCTTTGAAGGTCTGGTAGAACTTGGCTTAGAATCCATCTGGTCCTGGGCTTTTCTTTATTGATAGCTTTTGATGATTTCCTCAATTTCATTTTCTGAAGTTGATCTGTTTAAATTGTTTATATCCTCCTGGATCAATTTGGGTAGGTCATGTTTCTAGGAATGTGTTGATGTCATCAAGATTTTTCTAGTTTATTGAAGTATAATTTTCAAGTTTCTGGTAATTTCTTTATTTCAATAGTATCTGCCTTGATATTTCCTTTTTCATCAGACATTCTAATAGCTTGAGTTTTCCCTCTTTCTTTCCATTAGCTTGGCTAAGGGTATATCAAATCAATTTTGTTAATTTTCTCAAAACTATTTTTTCCATTGATTTTTTTAATTTTTAATTTTTAATTTGTTTTTTTAGTTATACATGAGAATAGAATATTTTTAATTATTTTTTTTATTTTATGAGACAGTGTAATGCATTAAAATTCTTATAACATATATAGAGCACAATTTTTCATATCTCTGGTTGTATACAAAATATATTCACACCAATTCGTGTCTTCATACATGTACTTTGAATAATGATGTCCATCACATTTCACCATCCTTGATAACCCCCTGACCTTTCCCTTTCCCTCCCACCCCTCTGCCCTATCTAGAGTTCATCTATTCCTCCCATGTTCCCTCTCCCTATCCCATTATGAATCAGCCTCCTTATATCAGAGAAAACATTCAGCATTTGGTTTTTGGGGATTGGCTAACTTCACTTAGCATTATCTTCTCTAACTCTATTCATTTACCTGAAAATGCCATGATTTTATTCTCTTTTATTGCTGAATAATATTCCATTGTGCATATATGCCACATTTTTTATCCATTCATCTATTAAAGAGCATCTAGATTGGTTCCACAATTTAGCTATTGTGAATTGTGCTGCTATAAGTATTGATATGGCTGTGTCCCTGAAGTGTGCTGTTTTTAAGCCCTTTGGGTATAGACCAAGGAGTGGTATAGCTGGGTCAAATAGTAGTTCCATTTCAATTTTTTCAACGAATCTCCATACTGCTTTCCATATTGGCTGCACCAATTTGCAGCCCCACCAGCAATGTATGAGTGTGCCTTTCTCCCACATCCTCACCAACACTTATTGTTGTTTGTCTTCATAATAGCTGCCATTCCGACTGGAGTAAGATGAAATATTAGAGTAGTTTTGATTTGCATTTCTCTAGTTGCTAGTGATGATGAACATTTTTTCATATATTTGTTGATTGATTGTATATCATCTTCTGATGATATACAGGTCCTTTGCCCATTTATTGATTAGGTTTGTGTGTGTGTGTGTGTGTGTGTGTGCTTAGCTTTTTGAACTCAGTAGAATATTTGTAAAAAAAAAAAAGACTTTTCTAGTTGTAAATGTATCTTTTATTATTTATTTATATGTGGTGTTGAGGATTGAACCCACATATGCCAGGTAAGCACTCTACCACTGAGCCACAACTCAGTGAATTTTGACATTTCATATATATATGGAGTATAAATTCCCATTTTTGTGGTTGTACATGATGAAGAGACCCTATGATCATTTATTCACATTTGAACAATGGAAAGTTATATCCAATTTATTCTATTGTCTTTCCATCCCTATTCCCCTTTATTTGCCCTCCATTTGGCCATGTCCAATCCAGTGAACCTCCTCTTCTCCTCCCCTGCCTGTTGTGAGTCAGCATCTACATATCAGAGAGAACATTTGGCCTTTGTTTTGCGGGGGTTGGCTTATTTCATTTAGCATGATAGACTCCAGTTCCATTCATTTACTGGAAAATGCCATAATTTTGTTCTTCTCTAAGACTGAATAATATTCCATTGTGTATACGTACCACATTTTCCTTATCCATTTATCTATGAAGGGCACATATGTTGGTTCCATAGCTTATCTATTGTGAATTGAGCTGCTATAAATACTAAGGTGGCCATACCACTGTAGTATGCTGATTTTAAGTCCTTTGGATATATGCCAAAGAGTGGGATAACTGGGTCAAATGGTGGTTTCATTACAAGTTTTTAATTTTTTTTAATCTCAGTTATATTTATTTTGTCTCTGATTTTAATTATCTTCTGTTTTCTACTGACTTTCATGTTGGTTTATTCTTTTTCTAGGACTTTGAGATGTGATGTTAGCTTATTCATTTGTTATCTTTCTATTCTTATAATGTATGAGTTGAACACTATGAACTTTCCTCTTAGAACAGCCTTTATAGTGTCTCAGAGATTTTGATATGTTGTATTATTATTCTCATTTGCCTCTAAGTATTGTTTTATTCTACCTCTGATTTCTTCTGTTATCCTTTCCATCATTCAAAAGTATATTATTTAGTCTACCGGTGTTAGAGTGGTTTCTATTCTTTACCTTATCATTGATTTCTGATTTCATTCCATGATGATCTGATAGAATGAAAGCTATTATCTCATATCTCTATTTTGTTTATTTGCTAAGATTTTCTTTGTGGCCTAAAACATGTCTATTTTCAAAAATGTCCCATGTGCTACTGAGAAGAAAGTGTATTCAGGCATTTCTGGATGAAATAATTTATATATATATATATATATATATATATATATATATATATATATAGTCTAAATTATTAATTGTATTTTTTAGTTTTGTAGCATCTCTGTTTAGTTTTTGTATGTATGACCTATTTAGCAATGTATGAGGCATGTTAAAGTCACCTAGTATTATTGTGTTGTGGCCTATTTTATTCTTAATATCGAGAAGGGTTTGTTTGATCTATGTAGACACTCCATTGTTTGAGGCATTAATATTTACAATCACTTTTCTTAAGCAGTATAAAATGACCTTTTTTGTCTCTTCTGATTAATTTTGGCTTGAAGTCTACTTTATCTGGTATGAGAATAGTAAGATGTTGTTTTGAGATCCATGTAAATGGTATATTTATTTTTTCCCATTCTTGCACCTTCAGTCTGTGATCCAGAAACAATTTTGAGAAGGAATCTACAAGGAACAGTCTAGGAATTCTGCTTGGAAACCCTCATTAGCCAACTACCTAGCCCCAGGGGATCAGTCATCTAATTAAAGGACTTGCAAAATAAATCCTGACATGAGAACATATCATTTCAGTGATTTCAAAGTAAATGGCATCCCTTGGACTTGTACAGTGCACAACCAGAACAATCATGTATTATCAATTGTTCCCTTCCCATCCAAACCTCAGTTCAAACCACCAAATACATCTTTAGTATATAACATACAGACAGTATTGCTTCAAAAAAAAGTGATAATCTATTGAGACATAAGCATCTTTAAATGTCTAAAAAAGGAAAGGGATCCTTAGGAACAGAACTCTTTCATCTGCATTAAGCCAGCAGTGAAATGACTGCTATTGGAATTCCTGTCGTGATTTTCTCAGATCCCAGCCAATGCTGTCAGTCTTCAGGCCCCTTAACTCTAGCTTCTGACTGATCCCATGACTGTGAACTCAATTAAACTATTTTCTCACTTCATCAGTGCCGCAGTCTGGCTGGGCACAAAATCACGAGCCACCACACAGCTTTGTAGATTCAAACAGCAACTCTTTATTCCCGAACTCACACCAGCCGTATACAAACACGTTCTGGGGAAATCCACGTTCTCTGCCCAAATCCACGTTCTCTGCCCAAATCCACCTCCACTGGGCTTCTGTCTCCCAAAATATACTCTGAATCCCGTGAGAACTCAAGGGGAACTCAGGCAGCAGGATACGCCCTATTCCCAGCAGGAATAATCTTAAACCTTAAACCTGGAACCTAAACTGGGAACGCCCTAAACACGATTATCTTAAACCGGGAACACCCTAATCCGCCTTGGTCCTTGAGCAAGGTCACCTACATTCAATGTCACTGCAACATGGGGTACGCTGGCAAGGAAATTGTCATACCTACTTGGCTAATGGCTCCCAGCACATCAGTAACAATATTTAGCATACTAGACCCTCTTCAAGAAAATAGACAAGTGAGCCTTAAAATTCCTGAAGAACTATCTACTGTGGGCTTCATTAGGTCAAAAAGCCTCATGGAAGAAGAGGACTACAATGAAGAAAATAGCACTAGAGACTGAGGTTGCTAGCAAGATGAAGAGATTGACTCCATCATCCAGCATCTTCTCAACAATTCAGTGGGTTTGATTATGTAGAAGTGATCAACATAAGAATTTTTCACCACTAGATCGTAAGCTGTATTCTGGGACTATTAACCTTATACATCATTGTATCCTCAGGCTTCCAAACACTAGAATATAAAGTGATAGAATTTTTGAAGTTGTTTTGCAGAATAACAAGGTTACCAGTCATGTGATTTTTTCAATCACTCATCCTCCAACCCCAGACTCCAAATCCAGCTTCTTCTCTGTTGTCATTATGTAACTCAGAGACTTCTTTGTCCAAATGATACAGACTGTCCTCTTTAGCTTACATCAACTAATGTTTTTCTCTTTGAAGGTTTTTTGAAAATGATAATGCTATTGATCAATTTCATTGAATATGTGCACAGTACTTTATAATTTATTCTATGATTTAATTAACCATAGATTAAAAATAGTCCATTTATGTAACAAGGGAACTAAACCTCAGAGCAGTTATATAAATCAGCCAAGATTTAATAGGCAGAAAATATTAAGTCAGGGTTAGAACCAACTCTAGATGACCCTAGAGTCTATGTCTTTTATCTTATTAAATATTGCCAGGTACTTGCCTTTGATAAAGGATGTAGAAGACTGGGAAGCTTTTCAACATGCAGGATGAAGTGGTAGATTGTGACTGATGGGCGAAAGAGTTGGAATGGTTGGCAGAGACACTCCTCATCAGGCAGTTACTTTTGTAATGACAACAAAAGATAGGAATGCCTGAGATAAGCCCTGCTCCATCAGTCCATTCTCACTTAGTCATTCTCACATATTTTTTTCTTTGATAATAGGACATGGTCACTATAGCAACTACTTACTTGCCTGAAGTGACTGAAAAAAGATTTTCTTTCAAAAATGTTTCTATATGAATTCCTGAGAATTGGGAAAGAAGTTCTGAATACAGGAGGCTGAAAACATGACAGCTACAAACATGTATCAATATCTTCTCTGAAAAAAAAAAGAATGCTTTTTTTTTCAGAGAAAAAAGAATTCTAATGCTTCTCAGTTTTGCCACAAATTGATTGCATCAGAGTCTTTCTAACTAAATATTAAATTTTCTGTTCTGATGTTTTAATGATCTTTTTAAACATTCTTAGGTTCATGTTGGAGTTACAGCACCAGTCCTCCCAGACAGAGATGAACCCGACACCAGGCAGTTCACAAACTATGGAAAGAAAGCAGAACACATTCATTTCACCCTCAACTATGTACTTGGAAAAATACAAAATGAGTATGGGCCATCAAGTAGGAAATGTGGTTTAGATATCTCATTTTAACAAACATCTCTGTTCACAGTTTTAAGTGCATACACTTTTCAAAACATGCTGTACATGAAAAATTGATACAATTTTTGTCACTTTAAAACAAAAATTAATTAAGCAAAAGAGTTGGCTCTTCTAGACTAAATGCTAACCACAGAGATTTAAATATCTTCTTTAAAGTTCCCTTCCAAGAAGTCCCTATCTTTTACTTTGTCTTTTCTCAGGATTCCATTCAGCACATGTCAGTTTGCAATTTTGTTGAATCTATTTAGTGTCCAGAGCTTCACTCTCTATCCTGTATGAAAAATTATTTCAAGATTCTAGATCAAGAAAATATCCATGAGAGCTTTTCCAATGATTTACTGGTCCTTATTTCTAAGGCCCTTGCTCTCTCTATTCAAATATTCTAGTCACTTATGAGCAGTATCTTTTGGATATCATCATGAAGATGAGTAAACTGAGGGTAATACACCAACACACACACACACACCAGTTCTTCTTTGTCGATTCTTGCCCATGTCCAGTGCAGACGATGGAATTGGGATCCCTCTTTGTGGAGTGGGCTGGCTGTGGAATAAAAGCTAATAAAGAGAAAACAGAAAAAAAAAACAAAAAAAAAAACAGTACTTGGGAAGTAATTTTGAAAATCGGGGCAGGTTGGCTCTTTGACCTTAGGGATTGAGCTTCCACTCTGGAAAGAGATATCAATGGAGCCTACACTTGCTTTATTTTATGGGGGGACATCAAAGGTTTCCAATGGAATGTTTTTTGCCAAATAAGGTAGGAGGTGGACTGTCCAGTTCCCAATGGGTTACGCCCAACTCCAGAGCCACAATAGTTGTCTTACTAGTAAAGCAAAGACAGAGATCTCATGCCTTGGGTGGTCTGGTATGCATGAAAAAGCCAGGATATTTCCCAAGGAAAAATCCTAAGTCCCCATGGCTCAGTATTGAGTAAAGACCCCCTCAAGTAGCTCATGAGTGGCTTTCCCACAGTCTTATAGCACCCTTTAATACTAAAGACTGGCATGGGTATTTACCCAGAAAACTAAAATAATAATAATAATAATAATAATAATAATAGAATCATGCCCTCAACTATAAATCCATTCTTGCAACCTAAGGCTCCTATCATACCCTGTTTTTCTCTAAGACCCTCTATTTCCACACTTTCCAACTGACAACTGCTGCATCCCAAAGAGCTTTCAGAAAGATCTCAAGTCTAAGGTGTTATGCCATATATTATTTTCAGATCAGAAATTGCAAAATTGCAAATAATCTTTAAAAGAAAAATAATAGAATTATTATATTCTACAGTCATTAGTATTTAAACAGCTAAAAAGTGAGGTATTAACCCTGAGCAATGATTTCTGGATGAATGACACTGTAATAATTGATAGCACTGTGGAAAAGGACACATTCTTCTTGTCATATGGGACACACTCCCAGTATTTCTCCATGGAATCCCAACAGAATACTAAGGTAAGCTTTCACACAGGACACTGTTTCAAAAATGACCTAAGTATTTCAAGAAGAGGATGAGTAAGCAATTGACTTGTAAACTTTTTAAAAATTTTGTCAGAAAATAAAAATAAATTGTTAATGTCATACATGTGATTTTCAAATGTCTATGTTGCAATAATTATATTCACAATTATTTTTCATATGTCATCCTAAGAATTTTATGAGAGGAGAAAAAAAACAGAACTTAAGTGGGAGTAAGAAAAAAATAAAATAAAATGGTAAAATACAAGTTGCCCAAAGAGTTTTAAAGAGTAAATGTGGAGAGAATCGTTTGAACTGGCACACTTTGCTAAAATTTCCTTCCTAATTAATCCCAATTAGAACCATGAAATGTTACTCTTAAAAGAGTAAGACCTAAAAAGAGTAAGACCTAAACATTGGCACCTTTCAAGATATGCATTTCCAACCAGAAATTTCACCAGGTGTATACACTATGCATGACATTAGTTGAGGTTATATAACTGAATTTGCCTTAGTTCTCATTATGGGATATTATAAAATGCCTCAAAAATCTGTTTGGAATATTACTCAGCTTTAAAGAAAAGTAAAATTATGGAATTTGCCAGTAAATAGTTGGAGTTGAAGAATATCATGCTAATCAAAATAAGCCAATCCCACAAAACCAAAGGCCAGAAAGTTTTCTCTAATATGTGAATGCTAATTCACAATAAGTGTGGGGCACTAGGGAAGAATAGCATTGCCTTAGATTAGGTAGAGGGAAGTGATGGGAGGGGAGGAGAGGCAATGTGGAAATAGGAAAGAGTAGAATGAAGCAGACATCATTACTGTATGTATATATGTGACTGCATGACCAATATGATTCTGCAACATGTACACTCAGAAAAATGAGAAATTATATCCCATCTATGTATGATATATCAAAGTGCATAAATGCATACTGTCATGTATAACTAATTAACATGAATTAAAAAATTTAAATCACAATGTCTAAACACACACCATAAAAAAAGGAACAAAAGTAAATTTAGATAGTGAAAAATACAATGTATTTTGGTCATTTAGTTTTCATAAACAGAATGAAGTCGACATAAAAAAAAGAGTCAGTAAAAACAAACATTATTTACAGGAATATTAGAGAGGAAAAAGGAAAAAAATGTTTAAAAAACTGACCAAAACCTCAAGGAACTGTGGGACATACCAAAAGATCTAAGATTAGTGAGTTTAACTCCAATTAAGTATAGAAGTTTAAATATGCATATTGTAATCCTCATAGTAACCACTAAAACAAAACAAAACAAAAAGATATAACCAAAAAGTCAATAGATAAAATAATATGATTTTTTAAAAAGCCAAATCATCCATTAGAAGGCAGAAAAGGGAGAAAGGGAACAAACCAACCAGGAAAAAAAAAAAAGCATAAAAAATATTAGTACTCCTGAAATCCAGCCATATCGATAATTACATTAAGTGTTAATCAGGCAACATAAAATACTACTTGCAAGTCAAATCCAGCCTGCTACCTGTTCTTATAAATAAAATTTTATTGGGACACACACACAAAAAAAATCTATTTGGTCCCTCAGAAGATTTTTTTTTCAAATTGCATAAGGAAAACAGAAAATAGCTTCATAGCAGAAACATATCATATTGCCACTGAAACTATTAAGTAACAGTCTTAAAGCAAAAGCAAACCCAGAAATACTGTGATAGTAACTTCACATGCAACAAATTCTTCTGTGCTTTCCAATTGCAGCAAATGCTAATTTGAACAAAGACACAGTTTCACCAGCCCAGTGATCACCATCATCAAAAGAGTCCAGATAAGGAGGGTGAAGCACAAGCAGACAGATGGGATTAACCCAGGCCTCTGGAAGAAAAAGGGTGAGAAACAAGAGTAACTCCCAACAGCTAGAACAAAGACTGAGTCTTGAGAGCCAAAGCCAGTCAGAGCTGCTGCAAGAGAGAGGGCACATGGCTGGGATATCAAATACAAGATCTTAATGTAGGAAACAAGGAACTATGCCAGCCATCTCTGTCTCCCCTTCTTTGTATGGGTTTGTAGTGCTTAAAAACCTATTTCCAGAATCTGTATTGTTCTCTGAACTGAACCTTCTTGTAAGAGGTAATTGAGCAAGAAAATAAGCAATTACACACAACTGAATTGTAACAGATTTCTATCAGTACCTTTCCCAATATAATTTACTCTGTCATTTTATAATACTGTCTAAAACTAGAGTTGGCAAATTGTTCCTAGGTGCACCTCAATATCTTCTTTCGGTATAAGAATATTTCCACAACTATCCTTTGGTTTTTTTCCCTTTCCATAAAACCATCTATACCACATTAATTATCTCTCTTACTTCATTCCTTAGCATTTTACCAGATGAATATTTAGCTAATCGGGAAATAGCTAGTTTGAAATGCCTTTACCTCAGAAAGCATTACTGATTAACAATGGCTTAGAGCAGGCATTCTCAAACTTCAGTGTTAAAGGGAATCATCAGGAGAGTTTGTTAAAACACAGAATGCTGAGGCCCTTCCCATGGTAGTCTGAGAGATTTACATGTATAAACATCTCTAGATTTTTAGAGAAACCAGTATTACTGGTCCAAGGACCTCATTTTAATTCCTTTAGTTAAAATGTAAAGCCTCCTTGGAAATGTGTTTTGCAATTTCAAAGGTGACTCCAAAACTAGTGTTATCGAGAAGCTCTTTATAAACATAATCACTTCCCGATGATGGGTTTGAATGTGTAAGTTGGGGATGAACATGAAAGAGTTGAAGTACGGTTTTGTAGAATAAATAAAAGTTATTTGGGGTTCCAGGAATTTAGCAATCCAAGAAAAAAGAACAGAATAAAGGAAAGAGGGTGATGGACACTAAGAAAGAAAGGGTCAACAAGCCATTTTTAATGGTGGGGTGTATCAAAAATGTAAAAATATGTGATTTCACATTGTTCCTTGTGTTGGTGTATTTGGTTTTGGTTCACTGTATTGCTTTAATCTGGCAAAAACAAAGCACAGCCATCTTCTTTCAGAGTCTGGAACTAATTTGGAAATAGACATAGGAGTCATGACCGAAACATTAGTTGTATATATAGTGAAGTTCAACTAACAAGTGTGGTTTGATCTAAAGCCACAGTTGGGATATCTAATGTTTTTCCTCATGTCTGGAAATCAGACAAATCCTCCTTTTATTACCCCAAAGATATTGTCTGAAAGACAGATGCTCATCTCACTAGGCACAAAGGGAATCACAGCTCACATTAATTAGAATCTGATGGTAGGGAAAGAAAAACTGGTTTCCAGATCTGCCTTTTCTTCAAAAGGACAGTACCCTGACCATGTGTGCTCAGCCCAAGGAATCCAGAGCAGAATGCACACACTGAGGATGGGAAGATCAAAAAGAAGGAGGAAGAAACTAAACTTCCTAGATAAATTTCAACCCATTTATATCCCAGGTTCTGCGCTAATGGCGAGTAACTTATAATAACTGAAATCTAGTATCACCTTCAGAAAATGTGTAAGGGTGAGCAACTAGGCTTTGCAAAAAGAAACTCTTCCCATTTTTTCTTAGAAATATGATTCCTTTAGGAACAGAAATGAAATAATAGACCACATGCCTACCTAAATAATAATATAAATATTCCTATCATAATGAAAGAAAGTGGCTATTACTCTTCTAACATGTGACTGACCCATAATTTTAAAATCCTATGACAAAAGATCCTTCTATTATCATGGTAGTCAGTTCTGACTCGACTTGGAGAATTCAGTGTTGTTCATCTGAAGACCCAGAAAGCCTGGAATGGGATGGTAAAAAGAAAAAAAAAAAGACAGAAAATTAGCACTCCATTTTATGTACTTGGCATTTTCATTCTCCCTCTGAGTAATAAGTAAGGAACTTCTCTCATGATAAATTTAACATGGAAAAGTACAAATACGTTTATTTTGTGACTCTTGAAAAAAAGTTATTGAGTCAATAAAATGTCTGTTAGAGCTACAAAGGGAGTAGAAGAGAGAATTATTAACCCAGTAAAGATAAGTTCTCCTAAGATCTTAAATGTTAACCCAAAATGTCAATACTGTATGACAGAACCAAAATCAGTTTTCAGTTCTTTATAAATTCACACACATTAATTATACATATTAATGGGATTCACTGTGATATTTCCATATACACACAAAGATTACATTAATCATATGAAAACAATTATTAATTTAACTTTATATATTGATTTCCTTTTTGAGTTATGATCTGAAAACTAAGTCTAATATAACCATACTTGAAGTTGAAAGATTATGCATAATAAAGGTTTTATTTAAGAATAGTGCATAGTAATTATATTTGAAAAAAAATGAAACATTTACCAATTTTGCATTTTTGCACTTATAAACTTAAAGATACTATTAAAAGTGATATAAAAATTTGTACAAATAAATCTGAAATTTGTGTATGATATTCAAGGACACAGGAAGGATTGTAGCAAAATAATCTCAGCATTAAATACATCAAATACCCCAATCTGGTGTAGAATTAGAGAGGAAATAAAAATTGAAATTCACCTTAAAAACTCTGTGGAAACAAATGTTAAGTATATAGGTTGAATAAAAGAGACTATTGACACTGCTATACTAAAACTTGTAGGATGTGGCCAAAAATAGTAGTCAGTGTACTTGTTTTAACCTTATTTCTAAACAACAATAAAACAAACAAAAATAAATTAGCTAAGCAATTAACTTGGTAAAGCAGCTAGAGAATTGTATTAGAAACCAAAAAGTAACAAAATAAATGACTAATAATAAAAGAAGAAATTAATGAAATGCAAGTGATACCAATAACAACCAAAAGCTGCTAAATAATCTTAAATGTAATTCCTAGGACTAGTAAAGGTATGGGAAAAGTTTCCTTACATTTTATAATCCCCTGAACTGGAAACCTGAATGCAGAGAAATATTCATCAATAATGGAATTCTTCAATTATAGTTAAACTATATTGTAAAATTGTTTTCAACATTTAAGAAAACGGAGATGATTGTATTTGTACCACCATGGACTAAGTCATGCATACACATTGCCAACCTCAGGCACACTCCTGTACCCACGGTACAATTTCTCTATTATTATCTTTAAATCAATTCACTTTAAGAGAAAAAAAAAAACAAACTTGATGTCATTTTATCTGTGGAAACACAAGTTTGATATGTTAGATACATTTTTTTTTGTCATGCATGAAAATGAATCCCCAACAAATGACATTTTCAAAACTCTTCCTTGTCCCAGTCATAGCAAGGAGACCCAGGCCTCTCCAATGTATAAGATTGTATAAGTTATCTTTCTTCCAAGTGATCTAGTCTATGTTATGCTTTCTATTGAGTTTTTTATTTTATTATATCCTTCATTTCAAAGATTCCTGACTGGTTGTTTTCAGAGTCTCTACCTCTCTCTTGAAGTAATCTTTTGCTACCTGTATTTGCTCTCTTATCTCATTGTTGGAATGATCAATTTTTGCCTGTATTTGCCCATTTAGGTCATTCTTTAATTCACAGATCATTTTAATTATGAACTTTCTGAACTCCTTCTCTGACATTTCATCAACTTCACTGTCTGTGGGTTCTGTTATTATAGTGTCCTGGTTTGTTTGGGGCACTTTCCTCCCTTGTTTTTTTATGTTGTCTATGTGTCTTCCTTTCTTGCAGTGTGGATCTAAGATAGTGCATTTTCTTTCCTATATTCCATGCAGATTGTCTCACTTTGATGTTAGGCTTCCAGACCCTCCTGGTGTCCCTCAATGAATGCTACTACATCCTGTATCTGGGTCCTGTGCAAGTTAGTGTGGGTGATCTAGGCTTCTGGGCTTGACCTCCCTCTATGGTCTGCTGGTCAGAAGGGGTGGTCCTTCGTCAGAGGCTAGACTCTGGTGGGTGTCTGCCCTGCCAGGGGAGGAGTGGACAGGGCCTGCTGTGAGCCTGGGACCCGTACAGGTTGGTGTGGGTGGATCTGGGCCAGGGCTTGACCTCCTGAGATGAGATTTTCATTTCTAATAAGCTCCCAGGAGATGTTCATCCTGATGATTCAAAATGATATTTTGAGTAGCAAGGACAAAATGAAAAAACATGAACTCTATATAATACTGATATTTTCACCTGTTTTCAGATCTCATGTGGTAAATTTACAATACAAAAGCATACTTCAAAACAGAACAGACTATATTTCTGACCTCTCCTTTTTTTTAATCTCCATTTTCTCAGAAGTTTTGTTCTTTTGCTGTTGTTTTTTCCAGGGGTGGGAGGCGGGGGGCTGGCTGGTTGGTTTTGGTTTTGGGTTTTGTTGTTGTTGTTGGTACTAGGTATTTAACCCAGGGTTGCTTTGCCACTGAGATACATCTCCAGCCCCTTTTTATTTTTTATTTTGAGACAAGGTCTAAGTTGCTGAGGCTGGGTTTGAACTTGTGATCCTCCTGCCTCAGCTTCCCAAGTCCTTAGGGTTATAGGCATGGGCCACTGCACCCAGATCCTGAGAAGTTTTTACTTATCATGGCTAATGCAAAATTCCCCTCACTTGTTTTCCTTCCTGCAACTTACACTGTTGATTTATTTATATCCTTCCATCCACTGAGTTCTTTAGGGGAAAAAAATGTTTGAATTTTCTCATCTCTAAGCAGTTCCAAGCCAAGGACTGTATCTTACTCATCTTCATATTTTCTGGTGCCTAGTGCCATGCTAAATATAAAGTTAATAATAATAGTAATTGTTACATAATGCAGGTTAACGATGTATTAAATTTTGAATGAATCATTTTATTTCCACATCACTGTAATTATATATAATCTATAGTAGTGTTTATCCATCTTTTTATCATCTTTACTCATGTAATTGAACTTTCTTATGCAATTTTTCCTAATGTCCCTTATGACATTTTACTGTCCCAGAAACACTATATAACTGTTTACACTGTTAGCTTTGGGCTTAGGATCCTGAGACTCACATCATTGTAATATCTGACTTTTTACCCCCAAGAACAAATTTTGCCCCATTAAAAACATTACTATTCCCTTGAGAATGCATTTTAGCATAAGAAATAGTGGCATAGAAAAGTAATTTGTTCAAGAACACAATTAAAAGTGGGCAATAAAATTTGGATAAATAAAATAATAAATGAATAATTAGGTGGATAGATATAAAGATGAATAATGCAAAAAGAATGTTGCCTTTCCTGACCTGAACAAACTTACAAACTATGTTGTAGATGTTAGTCTCTCCTAATATATGGCTACAAATGCCTGAAGAACAATCTTTTGGGGTCCATGAAAATACTCAAAAAAATGTTTTCTTTATCAAACTTGTGTAATTAAAAAATAGTGATATGCTGTATTTTGTAATAAACTGTAATGTCATATGATATAGTATTTTAAAAACATTAAATGTTGACAGTTAAATATTTAACAGAAAAAATTGTCACCTGATATAACTGTATATTTGAAAATGTTTTCCCACAGGTAGAGTGTTGGTTCATGAGTGGGCCCATCTCCGCTGGGGAGTATTTGATGAGTACAATGAAGAGAAGCCTTATTACTTCTCCAAGTCAAAAAAAATTGAAGCAACAAGGCATGGATACTCAAATTCTTTGATGACCTGAGGTTTTTAACTGGTCTTATTTTCCTTTCTTTGACTTTTTTCAAATGACATTCATGTTTGCCCCAATATGTAATAATTGAAGTTTTTATTTCTTAAAATAACTTTTATATATATATATATATTTATATATATATATATATATATGTGTGTGTGTGTGTGTGTGTGTGTGTGTGTGTGTATAATTGATGTTTTCATTTCCTAAAATAACTTATATATATAAATAAAAACATTAATTAATGTATGTGTATATATACAGAATCTACAAATCTCATATACATACATAAGTGTATTATTGTGTGTGTGTCTGTGTATATATAGTTTAAAGCAGCTGATTGTCTAATTAAAGTTCACATAACTTCCAGAGCATTTGTAGACAATTTGACATATTTTGCACCTCTCTACCATAGCTGTCAGAACTCAGACTGAAGTTATGCACTAGATAGATAGACTTACCATATGTTGGGAGATCAAAGTTATTCCTATTATATAAGAATAAATAAAAATGGTTAAGTACTGCTAAATGTGGACTGAGTTAGAAACCAAACAGCTTTAAGGAGCCAAATAGGAACTTCTTAGGTATTTATAAAGGTCATTTTAGAACTTCAACCTAGCATCATAGGTAATAATAGACTATCCTCTTGATTCTTATATTGAAAGAGCAAAATGATTGGGGGAATCCTCTTAAAATTGGGTGCCATTAACTTCATGAATGTCATAAGTCTTCCTGGGGCTAGGGATTTATCATAATGAACAAACTGAAAGGTACAGGATTTCAACAAAGACCTTTCCTCTACTCCATTGCATCAGTTTTCAGGGGAATATTTTTAAAAGTATTACATTGATTACATTTGTTTATGTCATATTCCTCCTAAATATCTAGTTCCTACTGCAGAATATTCATCATGATTGTTCATACAGATCCACCAAGTTTTGGGCAATGGAAGCATACATATTAGGACACTCACTAAATGACAATGAAATCCAGTCATCATTTCCAATTTGAACTGGAGCCTATGGAAAAGATGAGATACAGTTACATCCCAGTATATTTGCTATAATCACTATCACTTGTGGCTGATTCCATGCAATAAACATGTGTCTAAAATGCCTCCATAATTTTTATTGTATCATCCTTCTTGACAGCACCTCACTGTCTTCTCACAGTCACATTTCCCTTTGGATAAAAATTCTCCTTGAATAATCGAAACACTTGTGGCTATGTCATGACATATCCCTCTGGAAAAGTCTCTTTTAAAAAGAAATCTACAAATAACTTAAAATTAAGGTGATATCCAGAGTGATTGGTTTTCTAATCCCCTCATCCAGGTGCCTGACTTACCAACATAAGGCCAGCAGGAAAGAGATCTGGGAGAGGGGAACTTCTAGCCATTAGTGCAAACAAGATAGCAGCAACTAATCCCATAAAGAACTCAGCCATTTCATCTATCAAGAAGTCCTACCAAAAATTTCCCTCTGCAATATCTGGAAAATAGATAATTGCTTTGATAGGAACTTTTAATTCTTTAAAGCAAAATAGGATGTATACAGTATACAATAAGAAGAAAAACTATGATCATCATAAATACAACCTGTAAAGATTTTTTTAAGCTAATGACTAAATTGCCTCAAAGATTAATTGTCAAATATTCTCAGGTGTTCCACAGGTATCACCGGCAGAAATAGAGTTTATAAGTGTCAAGGAGGCAGTTGTGTAAATATACCATGTAGAATTAATTATACAACAAAATTGTATGAAAAGAACTGTCAATTCTTACCTGATAAAATTCAAACAGAAAAAGCATCCATAATGTTTACGCAAAGTATCGATTCTGTAAGTATGCCAATACCTAAAATATTATAAGAATTTATAATCAAAGAACATATATTTTAAAAACATCTCTACAGGTGAACTAAGGGATTAAATGTATTAGTATTAATAAAAAGCTCTTTTAACATTGATGGGCACATGGTAAGCTCTTGGTTTTAGTTATTATCATTATAATTATTGAAAATGTGCCTTATAATTTTTATTGAATAAGTCATATTTTATTAAAAAAACAAAATTGCCTAAGAGATTGACATTTGGTTGATTTACAGATTTTCAAATGCATAAAATATTTTTTCATTATATTAACCTCCCAGGTTGTTGAATTCTGTAATGCAAAACACCATAACCAAGAAGCTCCAAGCCTACACAATATAAAGTGCAATTTCAGAAGTACATGGGAAGTAATCAGCAATTCTGAGGATTTTAAAAACACCATGCCTATGGTGGCACTGCCCCCTCCACCTGCCTTCTCATTGCTGAGGATCAGTGAAAGAATTGTGTGTTTAGTTCTTGATAAGTCTGAAAACATGAAGGTAAGTTTCATAAGATTGAATAGATAAGAACCCTCTGAGCTCTTCCTGTACATGGGTTATTCTAAATTGCACAATGACAAAAAGTGACACTACTTTTTGTAGTAAGGACCTCAAGAAGGACAGTGAAATATTTTATTGAAGGAAAGTTGCCAACAGAGTTAAACAAGCCAAACTGAAGTATCCTTTTGTTCCAGGAAAGGGTGAAGTCTTAGTATTAAGACTTTTAGGCCCTTAGTAATGCTTTAATTTAGAGACTCAGAATTATAGATTGAAATATGGAAATATTTTCTTTGCTTTTTTATCTACTGGAAATAATTGAAAGACATGAAAATAAAGTGGATTAGGGGCTGCCGAACTCTATAATTCAGATCAAGGAACAAGATAAATAAGAATTCTTAATGCAGTTTTATCTGATGTGTACCACCTATATAAATGATTTATGTTCAGAAAACCAAGTAAAATTCATCACCATGAAAAATAAATGGCAATATCCAACCAGTAATTTCTACATTCAGTAAATAGTAGGTATTTGTGCTAGACTTTAAGAATAGAGATCCATGTACTTGAGGAGTGTCTAGTTGAATACATAACATTTTCTTACTCTTTCTTTTTTAGCAGGTTAACTCAGACTCATCCTTCAAAATTTGGTAAAGGTACCTATGTTCTCCAGGAGTAGATGGACTAAGGGTCCTTCTGATGGTCTCCATATATTATTTTGATATCAGACACAACATCTCTCCTAAGACTATGTTTTAGTCACTTTTGTTTTCATGGCTTTGACCAAAAGACCTAACAAGAACAATTAGCTAAGGAAAAGTTTATCTGGGATTCATGGTACAGAGGTTCAGTCCATAGATAGCTGGTTCCATGACTGTGGGCCAGAGGTCAGGCAGAATACCATGACAGAAGGGTACAGTGGAGGAGAGCAGCTCATCACATGGCAACAGGAAGAAGAGAAGGAGCTCTGCTCAACTAGGGACAAAATATAAAACCAAAGTCACACCCCCAGTGACCTACCTCCTCTAGCCATATCTACCTGCCTATAGTTACTGCTCAATTAATCCATATCTGTGATTAATGCAATGATTAGGATAAGGCTCTCAATAAACCAATCATTTCACCTCTGAAAATTCTTACACTGTCTCATACATGAGCTTTGGGGGGATACTTCATATCTAAACCATAATAGACTGGGAACTTCTCTAGGACTTGGATTCAAGTCTTATTTATATTTTTATCCTCATTCCCCAGAATAGATTAAATGCCTTTCCCTAATACATTGGGAGCTTCATGAGAAATCAAAACTTTTTATGATGCATCTTTGCATCCCTATGGCCTTAGAGCAGACTTTATCACATATGGATAATCAATAAATGTTGAAATGAATGGATTACAAACAAACAGATGCAATATGATGAAATACCCAGTAGGATGGCATAGTTGAGGCAGAATAGAGAATGCTAAAGATCAAAAATACATTCTTCACCAAATGGGGAAGGTATGTTTGAAAGTTATACACACACACACACACACACACACACACACATTTTTTTCCAGAGACAAGAACTGAGTCTCTCTGGATTCATTTGAATCTCTGTTAAGTTTTGCCTTTGGAGTAATCTAGTCCCCAACTGATGGAAAGACTTCAGTCTCTGACTGAGGTCCATCCACCACAGCATGAATTGATTCTGTGAGCTCTAGGGCAGTTTTATTTTGAACCAACTGGCACCGAGACTTTAAGGAGTAATAATAGAGTCTCTACAATGTGCATTATCAGTCCCCAATTTCAATCCATTCCTCATTCTCTCCCCATAACTAATTTGGTTGCTTAGTGACCAAGAATCATCTCTAGTTAAAGAGAGATGAGCTCCTTCATAACTACACATGTTCTGTAATATATATAACACTATTTTTCTATTTTATAAATTGTAAAAAATTATAATTGCTTCCTTTAATAAGACCAGTTACCATTTATAGAAAAGTCTTATCAACATATTTTGTGGGTCTGTTGTTATACTTTAGTCAAAACTATTTGGTTCTTTTTCCTGTGGTTCATTATTTAGGATTCTAACAGGCTAAATCGAATGAATCAAGCAGCCAAATATTTCCTGCTTCAAACCATTAAAAATGGTTCCTGGGTAGGAATAGTTGAGTATGATATCACTGCCCAAGTCAAAAGTCAGCTAGTTCAAATAATAAGTGACAATGAAAGAAGAAAGCTCTTAGAGAGTTTACCTACAGAAGCTTCAGGAGGAATTTCCATCTGCTCTGGAATTGAAGCTGCATTTCAGGTGAAAATTTTCTCTCAAAAATAGTTAGACTTCTTTAATTTGTAAGGAAATTTCTGTTAATTGCTACTGCACATAATTTCTGCTGTTTTTAACATAATTAAAAGCACAGCACTAAGCCCATAGAAACAAACTCAAATAATTTTTAAATGAATAATTTACTCAATGAATAAAATGTTGGGTGAATAAATGGATAAAAATTCACTTTGTGTATTGTGTCTGTCTTGTTATCATGCAAAAATCAGTGCTAAATAAATGGTTGTTAAATGAATGTTCTAAGGCAGCAAAAGTCACCAATTTTTAGGGCAACAAACAAATTACCTTGTATAACAATACTTTGGGCCAAGAATGTCCACAATATAGGATTATTATGAAGTTTAAATGAAATGATACATTTACATATTTAGAACCGTAATGCTATACTCTCAAGTAATATATGATGTATAATAGCTGCTATTATGAATCTCACTTTTATACAAATGGTCATCTTGCACTTATAATCAATATCAGTGTCATTTTCCTTCTTAGAAATCCTCTCTGTCCCCTCAGTCTATAAAATTAAATCTGAATTTGTCTGCCTGATGTTATTCGGAGCCTTCCAGCTTCTTTTACCTTCCCAGCCTTCTTCTCAGTTCTTCCCTTCTCCTCTATGCTCCAAAAATTTACTGCACGTATTGTACTCCAAGCCCACCAAGTGCTAGTTGCCCCATACTTTCGCTCATGCAATTTCTCTGCCAAAATGTTTTTTCTTTCCTGTCTTTGCATGTTATAATTCTACCAGTTCTTCAAAATCTTCTCTCCTTCTTGTAGCTTTGCCTGCTACTCCTACCCTATAGAATCTCACACCCTTTTCTGAATTGCATGACATTCTAGTGTATGTTTCCAACATGAAATGCTAGGTTTAAATTCTAATTATATTAAGTGCAATTCTTCACCTTCTGGTCCTCAATTGTCTCTTTTTTAAAATTTAATTTAATTTTTTATTAAATTAATTATTTATTCTAATTTGTTGTACATGATGGCAGAATGTAATTCATTTCATATTGCACATATAAAGAACAATTTTTCAAGTCACTGATTGTACACAAAGTATTTTCACACCATTCATGTCTTCATACATGTACTTAAGGTAATGATGTCTAACACATTCCACCATCATTCCTATCCCCTTGCTCCCTTCTTTCCCCTCTATCCCCTTTGCCCTATCTAAAGTTCCTCCATTCCTCTCATGCTCCCCACCCCCATGGCCATTCGTTATAAACTTTTAAACTTTCGGAACAATAAAAAGTGAGAATATTGTGAATTTCTAGTCCATTTATTCTAATAAAGTAAGAATATTTAAATTTAAAGAACATCTGTGAATACACAGCACTGACAGATATATAGGGTTTCTTTCTCAGAATGTTTAGTTTAAGAAATAACATCAAAACCTAACAATGTCAAACTTTCATTCCTAAAGTTAGACTTTTTACAAAAATATAATATCCATTATTCTAAGAATTTGCTAGAAAATCTCCTACTTCCAAGTCTTCCACCCACCCCACCCCTTGCCAACTGTGAAATAGATTCAAAGTCATAAAACTGAACTCAACAATTTAGGTTGGAAATGGAGAGAATATCTCTTGAAAAATAAATTAAGCAGGAATGAGTCAATAATCATTACTCATCTATGATCATAGTTCTTTCTTTTGACTCTTCAAACATTTTTCCAAGTGGATTTTTTGTTGTTTTTTATGCTTTTGTTAGTGCATTATAGTTATATCTAGTTGAGATTATTTTGACATAATCATACATGTATGAAATTTAATTTGCTCCATTTCAGTCCCCAGACTTCCTCTTTCCCTCTCTTTCTTCCTACACTTATTCCCCTTCCTCTACTCTTCTACTTGTCTTCCTTATGTTTATTAATCTATTTATTTTTAATTGGCGCTTTATAGATATACAAAAAGGTAGAATTCACTGTAGTGTATTTATACATACACATAGCATAATTTCCTTCCCTCCCCCTTCTAGCCTCCTTCCACTCCACTTGTCTTCCCTCTATTCTTATGTCTTCTGATGATTTTTCCCTTATTTTGCTCTAGCTTCCACATTTGAGAGAAAACATTTGGCTCTTGATTTTCTGAGTCTCAATAGTATTACTATTGTTACTTAGACTCAAAATCTGTGAGTAATCCTGACTCTTCTTTATTCATGTACATGATGTGTACAAATGTCAACAAAGATTGTTTCCTTCAAAATGTTTTACAAAAATCAATTTATTGCCATATTTAGCACAATATTCTCCAGTTCCATATATTTACCAGAAAATATAATAATTTCATTCTTCTTTATGGCTGAGTAAAACTTCATTGTGTGTGTGTGTGTGTGTGTGTGTGTGTGTATATATANTATGACTTATTCAATAAAAATTATAAGGCACATTTTCAATAATTATAATGATAATAACTAAAACCAAGAGCTTACCATGTGCCCATCAATGTTAAAAGAGCTTTTTATTAATACTAATACATTTAATCCCTTAGTTCACCTGTAGAGATGTTTTTAAAATATATGTTCTTTGATTATAAATTCTTATAATATTTTAATCCATTCACCTATTGAAGAACCTGAGCTGGTTGCATAACTTTGCTATTATGTGGTGCACTGCTATAAATATTGATGTGACTATATCACTATACTATACTCTTTTAGTTCTTTTGGATAAATACCAAGGAATGGGTTAGCTGGATTATATGGTGGTGCCATTCCTAGTTTTTTAAGGAATCTCAATACTGCTTTTCAGAGAGGTACTAATTTGCAGTCCCACCAACAATATATCAATGTGTACCTTTTCCCCAACATCCTTTCCAGTACTTATAGTATTTGTATTCTTGATAATTATGATTTTGACTGGAATGAGATGAAATCTCAATGAAGTTTTGATTTGCATTTCCCTGATTGTTAGGGAAGTTGAACATGTTTATATATGTTTGTTGGTCATTTGTATTTCTTCTTTTGAGAAATACCTATTTAGTTCTTTTGCCCATTTATTGATTAGGTTATCTGGTTTCTTGGTATTAAGTTTTTTGAGTTCTTTAAGTATTCTGAATATTAATCCCCTGTCAAAGGAGTAGCTGTCAAAGATTTTGCTCACATTCTGTAGGCTTTCTCTTCATGCTTTTAATCATTCCCTTTGCTATACAGAGCTTTTAAATTTAATGCCATCCCACTTATTTATTTTTGGTTTTATTTCTTGAGCTCCAGGAGTCTTATTTGGGAAGTAAGTACCTGCACAATATGTTGGAGTATTAACCCTATATTTTCTTCTAGCAGTCCAACTGGCTTTTTATTTTATACCTTCTCCTGAATTCAATTCATTTTCCCAACATCTGGATCTCAATAGTATTACTGTTGTTACTTAGACTCAAAATCTTTGAGTAGCCTTGACTCTTCTTTGTTCATGTACATGATGTGTACAAATGTCAACAAAGATTGTTTCCTTCAAAATGTTTTACAAAAATCGATTTCTTGCCATATTTACTCTTACCAAGTCTATATCATATCACTTTATATCAAAACTAATGTATCCCATCTTTTAGTTCGTCAAATTACAGCCTATATTAATAAACCTATTTTCTTCCTCTCAACAATGAAGAGCAGATATCCTAGGATGCAGACTTTGAATAGGCACAGATTGATTTGAAAATCTGTCTGTAAATTTAGCTGAAACCTGTTCTACAAATTGGTTTAGAGATGTACCTGGCTGTCAAGAGAGGTAAAACTGAAGGAGAATACAGGACATTCTGAGCTCTTCAACTGGTCTAACTAAAGAATGATGATAACATATAAGTTGGTGAGAACTTGTACTTGAATGATGGCAGGTGATATATGGAAGGAAAGCTGCACTCCACACTCCACTGGGTTATCTTCCCTAAGTACTACTATAGAGCCAGAGCTCTTCCTTTATTAGTAATTTCTGATAAAAGCCTAAAAGGTATTCACATTCATATTTAACTTGATAATACTTTGTCCACTCAAGGACTTAATAGAAGACTGAGATTTTAATCAGATCATTGATGTTTGAATGGAAGAATTCTCTTACTTCCTTCAGAAATGGAGTCAAGGTGGGTTTAGGACTAAATTGGAATAGAAGTGGTACTTCCCACTGTTCCTGAAATGACACCATTCTAGGAAACATCTTCTTGGTCATAAAGTTGAATTTTCTGACTAAGGATTATCTGCAAAGTTTCTAAAAACTTTTTCTTCAAAGCTCCTCTCAGAGAAATTCCATCTCATTTTCTTGCCTCTCAGGATTCCAACTTTCATAGACATCAGCTTGCCCTATTTGTTTGTTCTCTTCCTGGACATATTTTTTACTCAGGGACTACTCACTCTATTGTCTGTGAAAAAAAAATTAAACTCTCACATGGAGAAAAAACCATGGTGAAATTGTCCCAGTTATATGCTAATATTCCTTTTTGTGTTGAGGTCCCCCTGACTATCTCTACTTAAATATTCTATCCAGCTTGGTGCAGTGGTGCACACCTATAATACCAGCAGCTCAGTATACTGAAGTAGGAAGATCTCAAGTTCAAAGTCATCCTCAGCAATTTAGCAAGGCCCTAACCTGTTAGCAAGACCCTGACTCAAAATAAACAATAACAAAGGGCTGGGGATGTGGATCAGTGGTTAAGTGCCCTGGGTCCAATCCCCAGTACCAAAAAAAATAAAATAATAATTACTCTATTCACCAATATGTATTTTATTCTTTTAAATATCTTTATTTTATTTTTATGTGGTGCCAAGAATCGAACACAGTGCCTCACACACGCTGGGCAAGTGCGCTACCACTTGAGCCACATCTCCAGCCCCTGTATTTTCTTTTAGGTCATGAAGATATACAAACAAGGGTTGGTGCAAACACACACAAGTACACCCCCTACAGTTAATTATGTTCTATTGTTACACCATCCTTAAATGCTAAAGCCTTGGGTGGGTATTTGCCATGACAACTATGAAATAATAATAGGGCTATACTTCCAACTGCATAACCCAGTCTCTGCTCTAAGACTTTCAATGCACTCTATTCTTTACTCAGACCCCATATTTCTGTGCTTTCTGACAATTCTCACATCCCAATCAGCTTTAGAAAGATCATGAATCTATGGTTGTATGTAATATGTAAGTTTGCTCTCAGGCCAAAAAGTAAGAATCATCTTAAAAAGAATATAATATTCTCTTCTGCAATCATTATTTTTTTTAAATTAATTTAAACAGCTTGAAAGTAAGGGATTAGCACTGAACAACAATCCCTGGATGAATGGCTCTCTAGTAATTGATAGCACAGTGGGAAAAGACTCATTCTTTTTCATCACATGGGATAATCAGCCTCCTACTATTTCTCTCTGGGATCCTAATGGAACACTGATGAGAAGTTTCATAGTGGACAGTCATTCCAAAATGGCCTATCTCAGTATTCCAGGAAATGCACGGGTAAGCAATCAGCTTCTATATTTCTTTCAAAAAAATTTCAGAACATAAAAACAAATTCTTTAATGCTATAAATGTAATTTTTAAATGTCTGTGTGCCAATAATGATATCATGTTCAAAATTATGGTAAAATAGAATGTTATTTCCATCTATGTGTGATCCTAAGAATTTTATGGAAGGAGAAAAAAAAAGAACTTAAGTAGGAGTAAGAAGAAAAAAGCGGTGGGGAGGGGGGGGGGACATAAAATATAAGTTACCTTTAAAAAGTTTTGAAGAGTAAATGTAAGAGATCTTTTGAACATGGCATACACATTGCTAAAATTTCCTTCCTAATTAACTCCAATTAAAATGCAATGTATAAGGCTGGGGTTGTGGCTCAGCGGTAGAGCGCTTGCCTAACACGTGTGAGGCACTGGGTTCATTCCTCAGCACCACATAAAAATAAATAAATAAAGATATTGTGTCCATATACAACTAAAAAAATTTTTTAAAAAAAGAATGCAGGCTTTGCTCCCATCTGCTTCCTCTTTCGCTTCGCTCCGGGCAGAGAAGCTGAGTGTGTAATCAGCAGTGGATTGTAAGTACCCGAGGCAAAGAAAGCTCAGTGCGCCCCGCCTTTTTTTTCTTTTTTTGAATATTTTTTATACAGGGAGAGTTTGTGGATTGGGATTGTTGGCGGGGCTGTGGTTTCTGTGCCGAAAATCCACTCCGCAGGAGCCACCATTTGCTTTCTGCTTGCTGTCTTGATGGCTCCGTATACATTGTCCGGCAGCCGCACCTAGAGGTTGGAGCTGGGCTGCGTGCCGAGCCCTGTCCTCCGAAGGCTGGACTGCAGCCTTGAGCGCCTCGGTGGNCAAACTTCCACCTGCCGGCTGATGATTGGCTCACAGCGGCTCCAGCAACATCTAGCTGATTGGCTCCTCAGCCCCAGCAACATCTAGCTGATTGGCTCCTTTGCGGTGATGCTCATTGGGCTGTTTCCCTGCCCTTTCAGACCACGGAGCTGCTCATTGGGGGACTTTTTTGGCTCCGCCCACGTGACCCAGCCAATCGGCCTCAAGAGCAGGAGGATTGTGGGAGGTGGAGAGAAGCTGGTGTGGGAGAGAGAGGTTTGTGGAAAGCCGGTGGTGGCAGTTGAGGCTCTGAGGGTTTTTCCTGAGAGGCTGTTTTGTTTGGCGTGTGTGGTTCTAAAAATAAAGTTAGTTTCTTTTGACAAGTGGCTCCTGATTGTGCCCAGCCAGACTGCGGCACATTTGCTTCTTAGGGGGAGCATCATCAAAAGAGTCTGGCCAAGGAGGATGAAGCCAAGCAGTCAGATGGGATTAACCCAGGCCCTTGGGAGGAAAAGGGAGAGAAGAGTAATTCCCATAGCTGGAAGAAAGCATGCATTTCTGAAAACAATTCAGAGAAAAGCAGATGCTCCTGGACTAAGGATATCACTTCAGGATCTCTGAGTTAGAGTATAAAACCCCCTGGAAAATGAATTGGGAATTTAATGAGGAACTCCAATGCTGGTAATAATCTAGAAGTATACTTATAACACAGTATTCTTGAGTCCCCTAGATATTCATTCTAAAAGTAAATGGGATTTTTCCACTGACAGACCAGAGAGCTAATGAATCAAGAAAGCAAGAACCATGGATTAAAAAATAAATAAAGTGGAAGCTAAGTCTAGTTGATGAGGATAAGAACTCAATACTAAGCAAAGATACATCTTTAGTAAGGCCTTTTGAATTGAACAGAGATGGCATAATTAATGTTTATATAAAGCTAAAATTAGGCCATTTAGCTGGGAAAACAATAAGAAGGATAATAGGATAATCTCAATATAATATGTTAAGGGCCAGAGGTATTTATCATACATACATGCACATATGTATAAGGTACTCATCATACACATGTGAGGTATTTATTGTATATATATTAAATAACATGAATTTATAATGCCATAAGTAATATGAAATATATCCACAAATCTATATATTTCATAATTCTTCAAAACTATCAACACAAGATATTATGCTCTACCAAAGCATAATGGAAATATTCTCTATTTTGGAGACGGTAGCCCTATATGCTTGGCTTAGAAAATAATAAATTTCTCTTTTTTTCAATAATAACTTCTTCCTTCTTTCTATAATAAGGTGCTGATTCTTACAAGGATGATGGGGTATACTCCAGGTACTTCACAGCTTATGAAGAAAATGGAATATATAGCTTAAAAGTACAGGCTTATGGAGGAACAAATACTACCATGAGAAGCTTAAAACACCCACTGAATACTGCTGCACGTCTCTCAGGCTGGGTAGTCAATGGTGAGTACTTCATTACCTCAGAAATCCAGTGCTGGTTTGAATAATATTTATGGGGTGATATGATTAAAGCTTTAAAGATTTTATAACTCAAAGTATAGTTATTTCTAAGTATATGGAAATACTTATTTGTTTGTTCTATGACCCATCATGGATACCAAACTTCATGGATGTTTAAGTCTCTTATTTCAATGTTATAGTATTTGCATAACACATACACATATTCCTGCACACTTTAAATTATTTCTAGATTACTTATAATACTTAATACCATTTAAATGCCATGTAAATAATTGATATACTATGTTACTTAGGGATAATGATAAGAAAAAGTCTGTACATATTCAGTACAAGGGTCAAACATAAATATTTTTAAAAACATAATTTTGATCCATCATTTGTTAAATCTTCCAACATGGAACCTGCAAAAATAAAGGGCCAACTATATAACTTCTCATATTTCTGTACTGATGATCTCAGTCATATTGAGATTTGCCTCCAAATTAATCTAAGACATAGCATAGTATCTGGTGTCTAGTAAGCATTCAGTAAATGTCAGATGTTATTATATTAATTTGGAGCACCTTACAAAGATCAACAATAATAAATCAAATTTTCAGCTCAGGCCAAAGGAAAGAAGCCTATATGTCATGAAGTTAAATACAAGCCAGTAGCAAAATTCATCCCTCAGATTACATATGCTATAAAAGAAATGTTAATAAGAAAACAATTTATTAAATTAAAAGGATAAAAATGTATGGTTTCACATAGTGATGAGGATTAAGAATACATTCTTAGTCGCCCACAGTAGCACACACCTGTGAATTACAGGTGGCGTAGGAGGCTGAGGCAGGAGGATTGCAAGTTCAAAGCCAGTCTCAGCAAAAGTGAGGCACTAAGCAACTCAGTAAGACCCTGTCTCTAAATAAAATACAAAATATAACTGGAGATGTGGCTTAGTGGTTGAGTGCCCCAGAGTTTAAACCCCAGTATCAAAAAAAAGAATATATTCTTAAATCAAAGGGAGATCAGTAGAGTAGAGTAAAAGGACTAAGGGAGGAAAAAGGGAAACACTAGGGAATGATATCAGCCAAATTATATTGTTATACTAAGTGCATGTCTGAATATGTAACACAAATCCATCCCACCATTATGTGTAACTATAATGCACACAGTGAAAAAAGAAAAATTTGAGACCCAGCTATTGCCATTCTCGGACTATTCCCTGAAGACCTTAAAAGAGCGTATTACAGGGATACTGCCACATTGATGTTCATAGCAGCACAATTCACAATTGCTAGACTGTGGAACCAACCCAGATGCCCTTCAATAGATGAATGGATAAAAAAAATGTGGCATTTATACACCATGGGGTATTACTCAGCACTAAAAAATGACAAAATCATGGAATTTGCAGGGAAATGGATGGCACTAGAGCAGATTATGCTTAGTGAAGCTAGCCAATCCCTAAAAAACAAATACTAAATGTCTTCTTTGATATAATGAGAGCAACTAAGAACAGAGCAGGGAGGAAGAGCAGGAAGAAAAGATTAACATTAAACAGAGACATGAGGTGGGAGGGAAAGGTAGAGAAAAGGGAAATTGCATGGAAATGGAAGGAGACCCTCATTGTTATACAAAATTACATATAAGAGGTTGTGAGGGGAATGGGAAAATAAACAAGGAGAGAAATGAATTACAGTAGATGGGGCAGAGAGGGAAGATGGGAGGGGAGGGGAGGGGGAATAGTAGAGGATAGGAAAGGTAGCAGAATACAACAGTTACTAATAGGGCATTATGTAAAAATGTGGATGTGTAACCAATGTGATTCTGCAATCTCTTTTTGGGGTAAAAATGGGAGTTCATAACCCACTTGAATCTAATGTATGAAATATGATATGTCAAGAGCTTTGTAATGTTTTGAACAACCAATAAAAAAAAGAAAAATTTGAAAAAAGTATACATTCTTGATGAATTGCTATCAGGGAAGACAGCAGAGTAGGCAGTGCCAGGAATCCATATCTCTACCTAGAGAATACTTGTACTGGCATAATTTGTCTAATATAATGAGTATGGAACTCTAGAATTTATTTGAATGCTTTCAGCTTCCAGGGGAAGATTTCAATTATACTTTGCAGGAAACTGAGGTTAATTTCAGCTCTTATTCTCATAGCAATTGCTCTTTCCTTCTAGTTCCATGGCATATGGTCCATACTCTGGGGGTGGTTGAATGAGTCAGGGTGGGCAATAAAACCTTACCCTCACTACTAGCTAAATGTTCTTCCCGATTATGGAGAATAGAAACAGAAGCAGCCCCTCCAGTTGAAGCAGTTTTCAAGGGACTTAAAAAGACAGATTGTTTTTTTCTCTGTCATTTTTCCCTATTACCACTTTTGGGATCCCAACACTTAAAGATTATGACATTCAAATGCAACCACATATGTAGGTAATTTAGAAAGTCACCATGCATGTCTAAGGAAAAACATAGGCTCACAAAAGAACAGAGAATCCTTAAGTTTACACCTCAGGCTCATTTATGTCATAAAGGAACTCTATGATTATTTCTTTAAAACAGAAAACTCTGAAAAAGGGTGAACTGATTTCCAGGATTATCACATATAATATTCAAATGTCTAGTTTCCAACAACAACAAAAATCACAATGTATATAATGAAACAGGAAAGTATGGCCCATCCAAAAAAAAATTGATAAGGAATGTCCCTGAGGAAGACCAGGTGTAGATTGATTAGACAAAGACTTTGAAACAACCTTTTAAAAAGATGCTCAAAGAACTAAAGGAAGATGTGCACAGTCAAGGGAAAAAAATGTGAACACAATGGCAATATCAATAGTTAAAAAATATAAATAGGACCCAAAAATAAATTCTAGAGCTGACAATTATAACTGAAATTAAAAATTTATTACACAGATTCTAAAGATTTCAGTGGGAAGAATGAAAAAACAGAGAACTTGAAGTTAAGAAAATTAAAACTATTTTATTTGAGGAACAGAAAGAAAAAGTTGCAGAAAAGTGAAAAGGTCTGAAAGGATCTGTGGAAGAACTCTTGTGGATCAATATGCACATAGTAATAGTCTCAGAAGAAAAAGAGTAGATAGAACAGGGCAGGGAGAATATCTGAAGGCTGAAAGAAGAAAACTGTCAACTGAAATCCTGTATCCAACAAAGCTATCCTTCAAAAATAAGAGAAAGTTGATTTTCTTGAATAAACAAAAGTTAAGGTAGTTAATTATCACTAGATCTGCCCTGCAAAAAAAATTAAACAGAATCTCTCAGTTCAAAACGAAAAAATCAGGAAATATTCTCAAGCCAAATTAAGAAATAAAAATCTCTGAAAAAAAGAAAATACATGAGAAATTATCAAAGCTACTTTTGTTGTATTTTTGGTTTCTACAACATTTTTTATTTTCAACATGATTTAAGAAACTAATGAGTAAAAACAATTATTTGTCCATGTTTTTGGACACACAAGGCAATACAATTTATAACACCAGTACTTGAGAGGTGATGTGTACAGAACCGTATAAGAGCAGGGGTTTTATATCCCTTTGCAGTTAAGCTGGTATGATTTCAAATTAGAATGTTATTAATTTAGATTTTAAATATAATCTATGTTACAACAAAAAGGCTATAATATAAACATAAAAGAAAATAAGAATGAAATAAAATGTTTTACTACAAAAAAATCAATTAAACACAAAAAGAAGACAGTAATACAGGAAATTAGAGACCAAAAAAGCTATAAGGCATAAAGAACACAAATATAAATATAGCAAAAGTAAGGCCCTACTTATTAGTAATTACCTTAAATACAAATAGACTAAATTCTGTCATCAAAAGACAAAGATAAGAATTGTGACGTAGCTTAGTTATAGAGTGCTTGCCTAGCATATACAAGATCTGGGTTTTGATCCTTAGCAACACCCCCCCACACACATACACAGACACACAGACACACACACACAAGACAGATTATAGCAGAATAGATTGTTTTAAATCCAAATATATAAAGGCTATAAGAGATTTACTTTTGATCCAAGGACAAAAATAGCTTGAAAGTGAAAAAGTATAAAAAGATACCCCAGGGCTGGGGTTTTGGCTCAGTGGTAAAGTGCTCTCGCCTAGCATGCATGAGGCACTGGGTTCGATCCTCAGTACCACATAAAAATAAAATAAAGATACTGTGTCCACCTAAAGCTAAAAAATACATATTAAAAAAAATACTCCATGAAACTAATAATCAAAAGAACTGGAATGCTATATTAATATAAGACAAAATAGATTTTTACATTTAAAAAGTTTATAAGAGACAAAGAAAGGCATTATATATTAATAAAAGGTTCATTTAACACAGCAAATGATATAGCCATTATAAACATATATCCACCTAGTAATATACCCTCAAACTATGAATACAAACTTGATAGAATTTAATACTAAAACAGAAGGTTCGTCAATGATAATTTGAGACTTCAATTATTGAGACTTCAATAATGAGAGAACACGCAGAGAAAATATAAATAATGAAAAATAGGAATTTAACAACACAATAAATCAACAAAATCTGATAGATCTATATAGAACAATCTACTGAACAAGAAAAAAAAACAATTCTTAAGTGCACATACATTCAGAACTAAGAGGGAAACTTACAACTCTAAATGCTTACATTAAAAAAAGAATAAATATCTCAAGTGAACAGCCTAACATTTCAACTTCATGAATTAGGAAAAAGACAAACAAACAATTCAAATTTGGCAGAGATATAAAATAATACAGATCAGAATAGACAAAAATAAAATAGAAAAATGTAGAAAATCGATAAAATCAGAGTTCTTTGAAAAGGTTAACAAATATGATGAAATTTTATCTTGATAAACTAAAAAAAGAGAGATAAATCACTAAAATCAAATATTAGAAATGAAAGTGAGAACATTATTACCAATTCTAGAGGAACACAAAGAACTAGAAGAAAGTATTAAAAAAATTGTAAATAATCACATTAAATGACTTAGATAAAATGAGAAATTTCTAGATACACAAACTCTACCAAGACTATAATGAAAAGAAATACAAAATCAGAATAGACCTCTGACTAGTAAGAAGAATGAATCCCAACAAAGAAAAGCCCTGAACCTGATAGCTTCACAGGTGAATTCCACAAAACATTTAAAGAACTAACAACAATCCTCAACTTTCCCCCCTAAAATTGAAAAGGAGCAATTACTTCCAAATTCATCCTATAAAGCCAGCACTGATATCAAAGCCAAAAATATTACAAGAAAAAACATTGCATACTGTATCCCTATCTTAATCCATTTGAGCTACTATCATAAAAATAATCTAAACTGGGTAGTTTATATACAACAGAATTTTTTTTCTCATAGTTCCAGAGTCTTGGAAGTCCAAGATTAAGGCACCAGTAATTTAATGTCTGCTGAAAGCCCACTTCGTGGTTTATATCTGTATTCTAGCTGTAACCCCACAAAACAGAAAGGGTAAGGACTCTCTCAACCTCCTTTATAAGGACACAAATTCCATTTATGAAGACTCTACCCTCATTACTTAATCACCTCCCAAAGGCTCCACCACCTAATATTACCACCAAAAGGGCTAGGATTGCAGAATATGAATTCTGGAGACAAACATTCAGATATTGCAACTCCTTATGAATACTGAAACAAAAGTCCCCAACAAAATATCAGAAAACAAAATTTAGTAGTATATTTTAAAGATTATATGCCATGACCTTGTGGGATTTATTTTTTGAGGGCAAGGATAGTCCAATAAAAATCAATTAGTATAGTATACCACATTATCAGAATAAGACAATGATTATTTCAATTGATGCAGAAAAAGAATTTGACAAAATTTAAGTCTTTCATGATAAAAATTCAACAAACTAGAAAAAATGTAGCTCAACATAAAAAGCCCACATATGAAAAACCTAAAGTTAACATTATACTCAATGCTGAAAATCTAAAAGTTTGTCCTATAAGATCAGAAAATATTACAGGAATGCCACTCTTACCAGTTCTATTTGACAGTACCAATAGTCCTAGCCAAAGCAACTAGGCAAGAAAAAGAAATTAATAGTGCTAAATGTTCTCACAATTACAAAAAATGATAAAAGGTGATGGATATATAATTACCCTGACTTGACAATTACACAATGTATACATGTGTTAAAACATTATATTATATTCAATAAATATGTACAATTATTATGTGACTGTAAAAGGGCAGTTATTGAATTATGTAACATTATTTCCATTCTAAGTACCCTTAATTACAAAACAATTCATTATTTGATTGTATCCTGCAATATCCTGGTCAGGATGCTAAAGATAGAATTCCCTTACCAAAGATTTTTGAATGCACAAAAACAAAGTCAATGAATCTCATAACTTTTGAAGAACAGTATCACCTATGCATAGGCAGTGTTTGAATTACCAAGTTAGCTATATAATTTGTGTGACATAGGATAGTAAAGGGGTAATCTGTAGTAGTCAAGAAAAGAATATCTGATCAATTAGATGTTATATATTCAAAAACATCAGGTGTAAGAATATTCTAGAAATCATTAAAAACAATACTGAGCAAATGATTTTTATAACCTTTATATAATACTTCTGGGTTACAGTTTCACAACACTTTTTTCTTTCTTGACCTTTGACTTTGTCACAAAACTTAGTAAAATGTGACATGTATATGAAGAAAAAGTAAAAGACCAGTGGAGAATTTCATTTGTTGAGTTTTAAAAGTACTAGTACTGTTCTGTTCCTTAAAAACCAGGAAATTTTTAACACAGGTAAAATTGAAGAGAATCTACCAAGTCCTGAAAATGATGAGGATACTCAAACATTTTTGGAGAGTTTCAGCAGAACAGCATCTGGAGGTGCATTTGTGGTATCCCAAGTTCCACAGCTTCCTTTGCCTGACCAGTTCCCACCAAGTCAAATCACAGACCTTGATGCCACATCTGAGGGGAATCAGATCAATCTAACATGGACAGCACCAGGAGATAATTTTGATGTTGGAAAAGGTAAGGATGAATGTTTTATGGTTATAAATGAAAGGTACTCATTGCAAAATTGAAGGTATAAAGGTGGAGGAGTGGGGAAGTTTTAAATTGATGATTTAACAAAGAATTAGTTTTATAATCTGATTCTTTGACTTAATCAAATGACACATGTTAACCTGGTCCAAACTTTTCTCACCAAAAAAAAAAAAAAAAAGTTAGCATTTGGCAAAGTTGTAAAAGTCAGAATTTAACAGCTATCAAAAGGTAAATAATGATGTAAATATAAGCATCTCTTTGCATGATTAGTCATTTTTGAAAGAATAAATAAAAAGGAATTTAAAATGGTATACTCTAGATCCTACAACATGCATAACTTTTTTTCTTAGTTCAACAGTATATCATAAGAATAAGTAGAAGTATTATGGATCTAAGAGACAATTTTGATGATGCGCTTCAAGTTAATACTACCAACCTGTTACCAAAAGAGGCCAACTCCAAGGAAACCTTCGCATTTAAACCAGGAAACATCTCAGAAGAAAATGCAACCCACATATTCATTGCCATTCAAAGTGTAGACAAAAGCAATTTGATATCAAAAGTATCCAACATTGCACACGTAGCTTTGTTTATCCCCCAAGCAGATCCTGGTCCTGATGAAAGCCAACCAAACCCTGGAGTTAACATTTCTACCTTGATGTTGTCAGTGGTTGGATCTGTGGTAGTTGTTAGTATTATTTTAAGTACCACCATTTATATTTTAAAGAAGAAAAAAAATGCAAGTAGACCAAGGAATTGGTTTTAATATGATCAACAAAATTGAGGGATATCTGTGAATTTTTAAATTCTTCTTTGGATAATTAACTCATAAAAATAATTTTAAGAGGTCTAGAAAGAATACTTTAATTAAATATAAACATCCAAATATATTCAAAATACAGACTAAATCAACTTTAATAATTAATAATTGTATTTACTCATTTTATCATATATAGCGATGAATAAAAGAGCTTTTATATTATTGTTGTCTGTTATGTTATTTTATACAAAAGTTTTTTGGAATTTATTTCAAACTTCATTGAAGTTAAAATTATATATTCATATAGTTGAAACAAATAGAAAAAAAGAACAATATATTTGGAAAAAAACAGATTTGGTCTCAGTTTATTGAGAATTATTAACATTATCACATCTAATATTGTGCTATAATAACTAAGGTTATGTTTACTGTGGTTTATAGAAATTGAGAGTAAAAACATTGAAATCACTCACCATCTGTGATGTCATGTTTTCCTTATTTCATCTCAATATAAACATATAATCTGTGCCTGTGTCCTTAAGAAGTAACACATCCCTAGATACTTTTTCTTTCATAGTGGGAAAGAATTAATGAAGCTACTTTATATTGCCCTTGTTTTCAGGTTAAAAAAATGAAAAATACTTTTAATACATACTATATCTTTTATCCTTTGAGTCACAGACTAAAGGAAAGAAACAGAATTCAAAACATCATCTTCCTAATTTCAAAAGAAAGTGTTCGAGGTACAGTTGTCTACCACATCCTGACAAGCCCAAAAATTATGAAAATGAGTCCAAGTTCCTTTCATTCTAAGTATAGAGAAAGTTATTGACAAACTATAAGTATATTATACATTTCATTTGAAAACAATGATTGTGTTTGCTGTGTAGCAAAGGGAATCTGGAGATACATAAAGGGAAATACTATCTGTGATAAGACTATGGGAATAGTCTACAGAAAGAAATGAGTTTAGCTTAGAGGAGAATGCTGAGGAAAAGTGGGTACATTAAAAATAAGTTAAGGGTAGCAGAGAAGATATGGTCATGTATGGAGAAAAAAGGAAAGCCAGTCAATGATGAATTTCAAGTTTCAAACTGAAAATACAGAAAAATGGAAGTGCCATTTACTGAGAAGTGGAAAGACTCAGGGAGAAGAAATATCTATAAAGGTAACAGATAGCTGACCTTGGTGATAAGACATTTGAGGAACATGTGAATAAATATTAATCAGTATTGTTACACTGACCATTGGATCCCAAGGCCTAGGGCTCAACATCAGTTACTAATTGAAGATGTACATTTCACTGCTGTTAGTATGTAGATGGCATTAAAAACAGTAATGAATGAGATCGATAACAAGAGCATGGAAATTAAGAAGAGCAGAGTTCAATGGCAAGATGTGGCCATGCATGCTGAGGCCCTAATGATGTAAACAAACTGGAACACAGATCATATAACTATGGCCCATCTGGGTGCTGAAAGAATTTCCCTTAAGTAGGTAGACTTTTAAGTCTAAGTTTACAAGTATATGGTTTCTTTGTTTGTTCAACTGGCAGTTTTCCCACTTTATATTGGAAACTTTACCACCAAAATTCAGCTCCCTGATTACCTGAAGAATAGTATCCTCTCATTTGCATCCTTATCTCAGGTACACTTGGCAGGAGTTATTTGCTGGTTTGGAAGTAAACCAAAATGTAAACTATGTCAGTTGAGTCTAGTATCACCCCTAACAATTTTCAATCACACTTATTAGCCTGGCATAATTAATTTATTATGAATTAATTTGCTTCCTTCTCTACAAAAATTGCAGATGTGGCAAGATGAGCCCTACCATTTAAATGGGAATGGAAAAAGAGCATGAGAAAATGAAAGTGGGAAACCTTTGATTACAGGGATGCTCTGATTTACTCTCATGATTCAGTGGAACATGAGGTCTGCATTTAGACATTTGGGGACTGGGCTGTTCAGACAGAAGGTCTATTAGCAATCATCGTTCCTCTAGTGGGCTAGTACCAGATAAGTCAGTGATGATGCCTAAGGCTATAGAAGTGAACATGAAGAAAATCTGGAAAAGAAATAAGTATAAGACAACTGGCCTTATGCCAAGAAGAGAATGAAGACCCAAAATTCTGTGTTGTCAATAGAAATATTATACAGCAGTCATATATTCCCTGTGTCCTTCCCACCTATCTACCCTATCACTCTGGAAGCAAAGCCTGCCAGCCTGATTATTTCCCTCCCAAATACTCCAGTACAATAAGTAGGCTCCACTAGATCCCAGTAGTTTGCTATCCCTTTCTAAGACACACCCTGAGTTAGCAACCCTATCTCCCATGAAACTCACCAAGCCCATAGCAAAAATCCTGGCATTTTCACAACATGACCTTCTCTTCATTTTCAGATTGTCCAGGAGTCCACAGAGTTCCTCTCAACATAAAACCTTTGCTATTTAAATTGAATAGAATTTAATAGTTATATGAATTTCATTTTGCCAAAATCAATTATGATGGACCAAATCTGAAAACAAAGAGTATTATGTATCCCAGCTTTCAAGCTTAGAAAATTTCCAGCTGCAACTTCTTACATTAAGTCAGAAATGCCGGGTCAGCCAAAATTGTAGTCCTATCCACCATTCCCACTGTTCTAAGAAACTCTCAATATAGAAGAAAACCAGAAGAGAGCAATTAGTTGGCATTAAAGGAAAGTGAGATGTTCTGAAAGTTCACTGCCAAGTACAGTGTGATTCTTAGGAGACCATGAAAGTCAAGAGATGGTAAACCTCTCAGCATGACTGGACCACTAGATGAACAGCATTTTTATACTGCTGAAACTAAAGAGATGGGTTTTCATGTATGTTTGGTACACCAAGGAGTGGAGAGTTTCTTATTTACAAAGTGGACACTGTGGAAGGTGGCTGGGCTTAATCCATTTGGAATAAGATGGGGAATTCAACAGAACATACACAATTATAGCTACCAGGAAATATTGAGGTTTTTCATGCTTATATTGTAGTGAGTTGAGATTGCTCAAGTAAACGTGTTTCATAGCAATCATATTCAACAATATCACTGCTTAAGTTTATGGTGACAAATCTACTGACATACAGACCTACTCTCTGGACACCAAACTCCTACTTGTCTTTCTACTTCCTTCCATTCTACAGAGAACTCTTTTTTTTTTACTTTCATCATCCATTCTCCCTCTTTCAAGGATCCTTCATTCTTCCTTTTTCCAATCTTTTCACATAATGACTTCTTGGCAAGTACTTGTCTTCATCTCACACCCTATGCTCCTTAACATCTACTGTACGCTTCTGCTTCCCAGCAATACTTTTGTTCTGGTGCTTTATATCAGCCTGATTTCCCTATGTTTCTGTATTTTCCTCTCATATGACCCTCACTCTTATCTAGGGCTACCATATCACAGAACTCTAAAGGGATTTGTTCAAATCATACTCTTCATGAATAACCACTGGAGTTTTACAACACAATGTCTGCATCCTCCTGTGGCAGTCCTACTCTAACATAAGAGAAAATAAGTGTTCTTTGTGGATGATTTTATATTGTTCCTTGTGATAAGAAGTTGTTTTAAAGCCTTAGACCTGACAGCATAGTTTAATAAATAACGTCTCTTTATATGATAATAGTTGAAAATTAATTATATGATTTATGGTCCCAGTGCCCTATTTTCTTTGATAATCTATGTGATAATCAGCACATTAGGTGTTGGTACATTTAACCGCATTAGGATCATGAGCAAAGTCCTATAGGCTGTGTGTCCTGCTATCTGTTGTCACCTGATCTTCAGGAAATAAGGGAGTGCCTTTTACAAGTTGTTTTAGAGACCCAAGAGAAATGGACAGTAAGAGTCTGGTAGCATAAAATCAGAGCCATCATTTATTCCACAATTTGAAGTTGTAACTGGACTTGTAATTATCATCTATCAAAATGTTGTGGTTTTCTCCAAACCTGCATTACAGTTTTTCAAATGTGTTTGCAGTCTCAATCAGGCCTTCTTTATAGTGCAAATCAGAACTCTCCAAATTCCAAAGAGTCTAGTGTCAGATAATGCTATCTGAAGAAAATAGGAAAGTCCACTATGGTCTGCCTATTGCACCTCTAATCCTCACTTCATCCTCAGGAATATTACCTAATGCAATCCAAGCCAACATGTGCTTTCAAGATATATTTAGATCTAGGTTTGTGAGTTTAGGTCAATAAATAGTATAATTCTTATGAAACTAAGTTCGTTCTCTTCACCTTTATCTGCTGAATTTCTATTTTGGTGAAAGAAAAGTATCTCATCACCTAGTCATTTACACCTAACAAAAGGAAGGCCATCTCTTCAGCCTCCAATTTTATTACCCCTTAGATCAAAAATGTGAACAAGCTGTCTGTGACATCCCCTTCACCCTGACCTCTCTCCGCACCTACTCCTGCCACTTCAGTATACTACCTTAGTTCAGCCTTCCTTATCTTCTGGAAAAGACTCTCTGTATCATCAGTCTTTCCCCAAACCACATTCACCCCAAATTAATCTGAGCAAAACCTAAATAGCCCCCACACTGCTTTCAAGACAAAAGTCCTACTTCTCTAAGGGCTTTGCAACTCTGGGCCACACAATATCCCAAACACAGGGATCAATGGGACCCTAGAGAACAGGACACCAACCAGTGAACATTCTGCAAAAAGGAGAGTTATTAGAGAAGAAAATGTCCCTGATGCTTCCAACAAAAGCCATGCATGGTTAGCAAGACCCTGATCTATCCTGGAAGATTCCTCTAGAGAAACTAAGAGGCTTCTCACAAGTTCCCAAGAGTGACACCCTGAGGAAACTCAGCTGACACTTAACAATATATAGGAAAAAGGTCAATTGACCAGCTTGGTCTTAAACACCTGGCAAGAGAGTTACAGCCAAAGGACAGCCATACATGGGCATTCAAAAGGAAAAACAATAGTTTTTTTACTATAAGATGTATACTTCTGTCAGTCCCACCAAAAGTAAGTAAAGCCGGAAGCTATAAAGGAAAGTTTCTTAGACAGGAGTGCTTGATAACTATCAAAAGAGACTATCAGGCTAGATGTGGTGACACACACTTGTAATCCAAGTGGCTTGGGAGGCTGGGACAGGAGAATCCTAAGTTCAAAGCCAGCCTCAGCAACAGCACTAAGGCACTAAAGCACTAAGCAACTCAGTGATACCCTGTCTCTAAATAAAATACACAGGAGGCTGGGGATGTAGCTCAGTGTTGAATGCCCCCTGAGCTCAATCCCTAGTACCAAAAAAAAAGAGAGAGAGAGGGACACTATTAGACTGCCATGCCACCCAACACTGACACCCAACCCAATGCCTCCATCCCGTCTCGGAATGTAGCCACCTCTGTCTTGGGACACCACCACCATCGCCACCATTGCCATCTAGAGAGGTGGCAGCCTCCATCTGGGGCACTAGCCAGGACCTGAAAGTCCAATTTCAAGGTGCCTGCAGGTTTGCCACCACCACCACCATCACCACATGCCCAATTCCATCTTGGGACATGAGCAAGGGCCTGGAACTCCATTACCAAGGTGCATGCAGGTTTGTTTACATGTGAGGTCTTCCTGCTAGGTGTGCTAATAGCTACCATCTTGCTGTTTCTTCACATGGTCTAATATGTGCTAATAGCTACCATTTTGCTGTATCTTCCTTTATGTGAGCACATTCCTGGTAGTGTGTCTAATTGTAAATTAAAATAACATTGAGATCTTAGGCCTGAAGCATGGCAGACTATAGAAACTGAAACCCAGATCCATGAGTTCATAGCTAGGTCTATGTGAGCCTGTCCAAGCCTAGCAATCCTATGGAAAGCTGGGCTCTCCCCAGTTCTGTGAGTCCTGAAGTAGAAAGGGCTGGCAACAATGGGTTAGAAGGTTAGAAGTGGGTGTGAGAGCATCTTGCTTTCAGCTCACCCAGCCAGCTGGTCCAGCATCCACCAGGTTCCCAGAGCGTACTTGGGCCAGCACTTGTGAGGCCCTGTCACCAGCCTAGTCCCTGACCCCCTCCCCAGTCTGACATCCAATGATCCTCTGGTCCCACAAGATCCAACACCCAATAGGGTACTCAAGCTCCCTAATTCCCAGTCTCCAAACCCCTCCCTAGCCACCAACCAGGCCCAGAACTCACAGTTATGTGGTCATCCCACAGCTCTCAGCATCTGGTCTTGATACAGAATAGCTCTCCGTGACAGGTGCACAGGTCCCCAGCACTCAGCCCTCAGGACCGCTTGGGAGAGAAGTGCCTGACAGGGAATTCAAAATGGCAGGAGTAGGAGAGATTAAGTTTGGAGTCTAAGTCAGAAACCAGGAATTCTGGGGTCTGCAGGCAAGGTAAAGGGCTAAGATCAGGCTCCTACATCACACAAGTGGAACCCAGAGGAGATTCCAGGGGGTATAGTCTATCAATGTGGACTGGCAATTGCTATACCCCACCTCCAGGAGTTCTACCTCCAGGACTAGCCCTTCTACCCTAGCAACCCTCACCATCCTGAGGGTGGAGCTATCCTCAAACTCCAAACAACACCACCTATTGGCTGAGAAGGGAAGCTGAGAAACTCTTGAACTCCAACAGAAACAATTGTTCAACTTTCTATTGAGATGTTTTTCTTTTTTTCTTTTCTCTCTCTCACATTTCTACCATTTTTAAAACCAAATATTTTTCATGCATCAGTTTATTGAGGACTGGGACTTCTGAATAGTATATTACAGTTTTGTTGTGTATTCTCTTATTTTTACTTCTCTCTCTCTCTCTCTCTCTCTCTCTATATATATATATATATATATATGTGTGTGTGTGTGTGTGTGTGTGTGTGTGTGTGTATACATACACACATATATATCCTCTCAATTACTTGTTCCCCTGGATTCTCTTTCTCTCTTTTCTCCTGCTAACAGCCAACCTCTATTGATTCCTCTTTCACTCTTCTTATAATCCTTTACTTCTATCTTATCTTCTCCTTCCTTATAAACATCACATCCAACACCACTTCTGTTCTCTCTTTGTCCATGATTAGAATTATAACCATTTTACAAACTTACTATTGATATTATAGACAATAATTGAAAACATCATTTGAGTTTATCATGTGACAAAACTGTAGATGTCTTAATAGGAAATATTTGGTTTAAGACTGTATATTATTTGCATTGGGCACTGTTAATATTGGTCTCCCTCTTAAAGGCAAGGTACTGAAAACCTTCAGGACCACTAAATCTATAGGGTAGAAACTATACTTCCTCAGATCCACACTGCTAGATGGGGAGACACACAAATAACATGAAAAAAAAGGAAACAAAACACCCCAAACAAACCAAGATGCTCCAATTATAGAATCCATTGGCAACAGGGTAAAAGAAAGTTCAGGGGAGTTTAAACTTACATTGATAAACTGATCTACAATGTAAAGAATAATGTAAGGACTGAAATCAGACATAAATTTCAGGAGTTAAAGGATCACTTCAATAAAGCTATAGAGATTCTTAAAAGAAAGCAAACAGAAATCCACAAAATGAAGGAATCAATAAACCAAATAAAAAATTTAATGAAAAGTGTCACTAACAGGCTAGACCACTTTGAAGACAGAACCTCAGGCAATAAAGACAAAATATAGAATCTTGAAAATAAAATTGACCACACAGAGAAGATGGTAAGAAACTATGAACATGGCAATATGTAAATCAATGGATGTGTAACTGATGTGATTCTGCAATCTGTATATGGGGTAAAAATGGGAGCTCATAACCCACTTGAATCAAAGTGTGAAATATGATATATCAAGAACTATGTAATGTTTTGAACAGCCAACAATAAAAAATTTAAAAATAAAAAAAAAAAGAAACTATGAACAGAATTTCCAAGAATTATGGGGTAAATTAAAAGGTCGACTTTAAGATTTATTGGGATAGATGAAGGTGTGGAGCTACAAACCAAAGGAATGTACAATCTTTTTGAGGAAATAATATCATAAATTTTCCCAAACCTAAATAATGAAATGGAAAATCAAATATAAGAGCTTACAGGACCTCTAATGTACAAAATTACAATAGACCCACACCAAGGCACATCATAATGAGAATGATTAACATGCAAAATAAGAATAGAATTTTTTAATTTTTTCAACAGAAATGAAGCACATCTTTTCATTTCTCTGATTATACATGATGTAGAGTCACACCATTCATGCAACCATACCCATACATAGGGGTAATAATATCCATCTCATTCTACCATCTTCCCCCCATACACACCCTCTTCTTTCCCTCCCTTCCATACTCTCTCTTCCCTCTTCTCAATCCAAAATTTCCCCATTCTTCCCTTGCCCTGTGCCCATTATAGACCAGCATCCACTTATCAGAGAAAATATTTGGCCTTTGGTTTGAGGGGACTGGCTTACATCACTTAGCATGATATTCTCCAATTCCATCCATTTACCTGTAAATGCCATAATTTCATTCTTCTTTGAGGCTGAGTAGTATTCCATTGTGTATATATACCAAGTTTCTTTATCCATTCATCTATTAAAGGGCATCTAGGCTGTTTCCACAGGTCAGCTATTATGAACTGAGCTGCTATAAACTTTGAGGTGGCTGCACTGCTGTAGCATGCTGCTCTTAAGTATTTCGGGTATAGACCTAGGAGTGGGATAGCCGAGTCAAATTGTGGTTCCATTCCAAGTTTTCTAAGATATCTCCCTACTGCTTTCCAAAGTGGTTGTACCATTTTGCAATCTACCAGCAAAGAATCAATGTACCTTTTTCCCTACACTCCCACCAGCACTCATTGTTGCTTGATTTTTTTGATATTTGCCATTCTGACTGGAGTGGGATAAATCAAAATGCATTTTGCTGTCATATATACCTAACTAAAAATTTAAAGAAAAATAATAACCTAGAATGTTAATGGCTTAAACTAATCAATCTAATTAATCAAAAGACATAGACTGGGAGATCGAATTAAAAAACAAGACCCAAAAATATGCTGCCTCCAAGAGACTCATCTCATAGGCAAAGACATCCTCTGACTGAGGGCGAAAGGATGGGGAAAAAAACATATCACTCATCTGGATCACATAAACAAGTAGGGGTTTTCATCCTCATATCAGAGAAAGTGGACTTCAAGCCAAAGCTAATTAGAAGGGACTAAAAAGGACAGTTCATACTGCTTAAGCGAATGATACATCAGCAAGACATAAGAATTGCAAATATTTATGCCCCAAACAATGGAGCATCTATGTGCATCAAACAAACCCTCCTTGATTTCAAGAATCAAATAAACCACAACACAATAACACCGGGTGACTTTAACACACCTCTCTCACTACTGGATAGATCTTCCAGACAAAAACTAAACAAAGAAACTATAGAACTAATCAACACAATAATTTAGAATTAACGAATATAGATAGGATATTTCATCCATCAATGAACTAAAATGCTTTCTTCTCAGCAGCACATGGATCCTCCTCTAAAATATACCATATCTTAGGCCACAAAGTAACTCTAAGCAAATACAAAGTGTGGTGTGTGTGTGTGTGAGTGTGTGTGTGTGTGTATGTATATGTGTGTATATATATATATATATATATATATATAGAGAGAGAGAGAGAGAGAGAGAGAGAGAGAGAGAGAAATACCCTGTATTTTACCAGCTAATAATGGAGTAAAATTATAAATTAATGGTAAAATAAAAAATAGAAGCTACTATAATACCTGCAGACTAAATAATATGTTATTAAATAATAAATGAATAGAGGAAATCAGGGATGAAATTACAATTACTTAGATAAAAATGAGAACAATGATACAACATATCAAGACCTCTGAGACACTATAAAGGCAGTGCTAAGAGGAAAATTCATTGCATTGAGCTCATTCATTAAAAGAATAGAAAGCCAATTAATAAATGATCTAACATTACATCTCAAAGCCCTAGAAAAAGATGAACAAAGCAAACCCCAAAGCAGTAGGAGACAGAAAATAATTAAAATCATCTGAAATCAATAAAATTGAAACAATTGAAAAAACTAATGAAACAAAAATTTGATCCTTGAAAAAAACATTTAAAAAATTGGTAAACTCTTAGCCATGCTAACAAAGAGAGAGAGAACACTTAAATTACTAAAATATGTGGTGAAAAAGGAAATATCACAGCAGAGAAGACTGAAATACAGAAGATAATTAGAAACTATATTGAAAATTTACACTCCAATAAAATAGAAAATCTTGAAGACATCAACAAACTTCTGTAGATATATGACCTACCCAAACTGAATTAGTAGGGCATACACAATTTAAACAGATTGATTTCAAGCAATGAAATAGAAGGCATCATCAAAAGCCTACCAATCCAGAAAAACCCAGGACCAGATGGATTCTCAACACAGATCTACCAGACCTTTAAAGAAGAATTAACATCAATACTCTTCAAAGTATTCCATGATATAGAAAAGGAGGGAACCCTTCCAAACTCATTTGGTGAGGCTAGTATTACTCTGGTACCAAACCAGACAAAGACACATCAAGGAAAAAAAACTTCAGACAATATCCCTGATGAACACAGATACAAAAATTCTCAATAAAATACTGGCAAAATGCATACAAAATCATATTTAAAAGATGGTGCACCATGGCCAAGTGGGATTCCCAGGAATGCAGGATTAGTTCAACATGTGGAAATCAATAAACATAATGGATCACATTAATAGACTTAAAGACAAGTATCATACGATCAATAGATGCAGAAAAAGAATTTGACAAAATACAGCACTTCTATCCCTAGAAAAACTAGAGATAATAGAAATATACTTCAACATTGTAAAAGCTATCTATGCTAAGCCCCAGGCCAACATCATTCTAAATGGAGAAAAATTGAAATCATTCCCTCTAAAAACTGGAACAAAACAAGCATGTTCTCTTTTACCACTTCTATTCAGCACTGTCCTTGAAACTGTAGCCAGAGCAATTAGAAGAAAGAAATTAAAGGGATAAAATAGGAAAAACAGAACTCAAACTACCATTATTTGCTATTGACATAATTCTTTATTTAGAAAATCCAAAAAACTCTACCAAAAAACTTCTAGAATTAATAAATGAGGGCTGGGGATGTGGCTCAAGCGGTAGCGCACTCGCCTGGCATGCGTGCGGCCCGGGTTCGATCCTCAGCACCACATACAACCAAAGATGTTGTGTCCGCCGAAAACTAAAAAATAAATATTAAAAATTCTCTCCCTCTCTCTCTCTCTCTCTCTCTCTTTAAAAAAAATAAATAAATGAATTCAGCAAAGTAACAGAATATAAAATCAACACCTATTCCTATCTATCACTGTTTAATCCACTGAAAGAGAAATTAGGAAAACTACCCCATTCACAATAGGCTCAAAAAAAAAATACTCAGGAATTAATCTAACAAAAGAGGTGAAAGACCTCTACAATGAAAACTACAGAACACTAAAGAAAGAAATTAAAGAAGACATTAGAAGATGGAAAGATCTCCCACGTTCTTGAGTAGGCAGAATTGAAATTGTCAAAATGTCCATACTACCAAACATGTAATACAGATTTAATACAATTCCTATTAAAATCCCAATGACATTCTTCATAGAACTAGAAAAAGCAATCATGAAATTCATTTGGAAAAATAAGAGACACAGAATAGCCAAAGCAATCATTAGCAAGAAAAGTGAACCGGGAGGCAACACAGTATCAAATCTTAAACTATCCTTCAAAGCTGTAGTAACAAAAATGTCATGGTATTGGCACCAAAACAGACACCTAGACAGGTATTACAGAATAGAAGACACAGAGACAAATCCACATAAATACAGTTATCTCATACTAGACAAAGGCACCAAAAACATTCATTGGAGAAAGAATAGCCTCTTCAACAGATGGTGCTGGAAAACTAGAAATCCATATGTAGCAAAACGAAATTAAACCCCTATCCCTCACCCTGCATGAAACTCAACTCAAAGTGGATCAAAGACAGGCACTAGAATAAAGACCCTGGACTTAATAGAAGAAAAAGGAGGCCTAAATCTTCATGTCAGCTTAAAACTTGACTTCCTTAACAAGACTCCTAAAGTGCAATGAGTAAAATCAAGAATCAATAAATAGGATGGATTTAAATTTAAAAGCTTCTACTCAGCAAAGGAAATAATAATGCGAAGACAGAACCTACAGAATGGGAGCAAATCTTTACCACATGCACCTAAGATAGAGCACTAATCTCCAGGATATGTAAAAAAGCTCAAAAAACTTAACACCAAAAAAAAAAATCAATAAATGGGCTAAGAACAGACACTTCACAGAAGAAGAAATACAATAGATCAACAAATATGTGAAAAAAAAGTTCAACATCTCTAGCAATTAGAGAAATGCAAATCAAAACTATTCTAAGATTTCATTGCACTCCAGTTAGAATGGCAATTATCAAGAATATAAGCAACAATAAATATTGACAAGGATGTGGGGAAAAAGTAATCCAGACTTTGGGGATGGTACTAGAGGATCTCAGAAATGACTATCTCCCAAATTAACAAGTGAATTACAACTCCAAACAGAGAACAGGTGGAATGTAGCCTTTGAATTACCTCTTTAAAAGTCCCTTGTTCCTGCTGATGGGCAGAATCACAATAAATGTTGGCAAGGATGTTGGGACTGCACATTGGTGCAACCACTATGGCAAACGGTATGGAGATTCCTCAGAAAACTTGGAATGGAACCACTATTTGACCCAGCTATCCCACTCCTTGGTTTATACCCAAAAGACTTAAAATCAGCATACTACAGTGATGCAGCCACATCAGTGTTTATAGCAGCTTAACTCACAATAGCTAAACTGTGGAACCAACCTAGCTGCCCTTCAACAGATGAATAGATAAAGAAACTGTGGTATATATACACAATGAAATATTACTCAGCCTTAAAGAATTATGAAATTAAGGCATTTGCCTAAGTGGGTGGATCTGAAGAACATCATGCTAAGCAAAATAAGCCAGTCCCCAAAAACCAAAGGCCAAATGTTTTCTCTGATACATGGATGCTTATTCAAAATAAGGGTCAGGGGGCTAGAAAAGAATAGAGGTACTTTGGATTAGGTAGAGTGGAGTGAAGGAAGAGGAAGGGATATAAATGGAAAAAAAAAAGAAGAATTTTGGATTTGAAAGGAAAGCGAGGAACTGGGAGACAGGCAAACAAGAAATGAAAGACAGAGACTAGGCAGAGATATACAGGAGAGTTTATTCATCAGAGCTGACAAATAAGGACACATCTCTCCATAGACAAGAGAGGCAAAACAGGATTGATGTTCAGGACTTTTATGGGGCAGGCTCAAGGATTAGAGCCAGGTGGGTCCTAATGCAGGTGGTGAAGTGCTGGGTTGGTATGAGGGAGTGATGAGCTTTCCTCAGAACCTCCCTTGGGCAAGAAAGCAAAATTTTTCTTAAAATGGCAGCTGTTACTTAAGATGGCCATCCAGATGCTAAGCAAAGATTTCGTATACTTTTTTTTCCTATTGAGATAATCATGTGGGTTTTTTGCCCTTTAATTGATATCCTGTGTTATGTTAATTGGTTTTTAGATCTTAAGTCAATCTAATATTCCTGGGATAAATCCAATTTGATCACAGCACATAGTTTTTATATTTAATAAAATAGTTAATATTTTGTTTTGCTAGTATTTTCTTGAGGATTTTCGCACCTACAGTCCCTGGGGTTTTCTTTCTTTTTGATATTGTCTTTGTCTGATTTCAGTATCAGGATAATCATACCTTCATGAAGTATATTATTTCTGGGGGTGGAGGGGGAGAGACCATCAGAGTCACAATCTTTTTTTTTTTTTTAAGTCCATTTGAGACTTACAAATCTTCCTAACCTCTTACAGTGATGAACTTGATCTGTTCTTCACTGATATGAGTTACTGTTTTCATGGTTTTCAGAGACTGGCTGAAATACTAATTGTTTTTGTTTTTGTGCTAATTGTTTACAAAAAATAATTCTGTGCTGTCTTGGTTTATTGTTGTCTTAGCATGATCCCTGCCCTATATATGCCTTGTCCAGTCACCTGCTATTAGCCACTGTGGACCTCTGAATTGCTGTAATACTGAATATCCTCAAGGACTCTGGATTAATTCCCCCAACTTTATGCTCTTTCAACAAGAAGCAGCTTGGAGATGTTGTCACCCATTTTTACATAGAAATGGAATGTAGAAATTGACAGTGGGGAAATGTAACAATGGTCCACTTTATGCTTTGAATATAGCTCTTCTCTGCCACTGCAACTTAGTATTTAAATGGGTATGTTTCTCTTCCTCTCTGGTCCTCCACTAATCTCTTCCCATCCCTAATCTCAGGAGAAATAAGATTACCTTTCATTCCCATTTAGGCAGATTTATTTGTCCTTGAGTACACACCCACCATAGAAACAAAGTAATCCAGACTTTGGGGATGGTACTAGAGGATCTCAGAAATGACTATCTCCCAAATTAACAAGTGAATTACAACTCCAGACAGAGAACAGGTGGAATGTAGCCTTTGAATTACCTCTTTAAAAGTCCCTTGTTCCTGCTAATGGGCAGGAATCACAGTCTCTAGGATAGGAGTCCCCTGTGTTTCTCCTTTGCTAGCAAAGCAATAAAACTTTTTCTGTTCTCTCAAAAATAAATAAATAAATACATACATACATACATAAATGAAGTCCTAATTCTGAAAAGGCAGAGACTTTGCCTATTTTATTCATCAATTTTTGCAAGGCATCTACATATTTGTCAAAAGAATGAATGCAACCAACACTTGGCTCTTGCCTCTGCTTCCCTTTCTCTAATTGAACCATATCCTCTTGTTCTATAGCTTTAATTAGTGGGCTTTCAGTTTTGTCAAAGACCACACTGTGTTATAACTTTGTCAGAAAACCATCTCCATGATTCCTTCTCCACTTTTAACCCCACCCACTTCAGCCTCCTTCCTCTATGCCACATCTACTGCCCTTCTTGGTTCCCTCTCCCCCCATTCAAACAAAGTGAACCACTTCCCCCTTTTGTTCATATACTTGCCCTCCCCAGCAATCCTCAACTATTCAGTAATTTCTTGGGGGGAGGGGGGACTACATCCTGAGGAAAGTAAAAGAGAGAAAGGAAAGGACAGAGTATTAAACATTCTAACATACTCAGAAATACACAGATATATTCCTCTCCCTTTTTTTTCCCTCTACACCCAGTGAGTCACCAAATCCTATCATTGCCAATTCTTAATATCTTAAAGAGCCTCTGCTTATCTCTTCTGGCCTTCTGCATTTCTTACCAGGATTCCTCACAAAACTCTTTTACAAATAGAGCCAGTTCTTACACACGTTGAAGGCACCCAGGTTCAAGGAGTGGGACCTGAAGTACCATCCAACTCCACTCTCAGGATTAGGGCACTATTAGAGAGACTGTGTACCCGAAGGGACACAGTGTTCTAATTTACAAGTGTTTTTCTAATTCACACAAGACTTCAGTGCTAGCAACCCAGGCATATTCCAACCACTATTCACCTTGTATCCAGTCTTTCTAAAATGAAAAATCTGATCCTGTCACTCTTTAAAACCTTCTAATGACTCTCCTTTGCACTCAGAATAGTCTCATCCCCACAGTATAATTGATAATGAGTGCCCTTAAGTCCTTCTCCCGTCTCCCCTCTCCAGTCTCACATCTCCTCACATCACACACAGGGTTCCATCCCTATGACCTGGAAGGCATCTAGTTCTCTGAATACCTTCCAGGAGCTCTCTCTCCAAGACTGGTAGGTGCTTATCATTCTCTATCAGTGCCCCCTCTCCAATATTTGTCCACATCCACACCAACACTCACCTGGGCAAGTCCTCCATAACTCCCCCATCTCCTGCCCCCACTGGCTTAAATTCCTCTAACCACACCTCATTCTCATCCCTGGAGTTTACTTTAACTGTTTGTATCATAATCACCATTTATTTGTCTTTATTCCCTTCAGGAAATAAGAATCTTAAGGGCAGGAGACAATCCTTTATTCATCGTGATGCCTCAAAAACATCACTATGCTTTTAAGTAAATATTTGTTAAATTATAGCATGAAGTCCATCTTCTTCTAAGTATCAATTTTAATGAATCAGTCACAGGACTGACAAAAGGATCACAAATAGAAGCCAATAACAACCTGAAAATCATGGCATAAGCTACAGGAAGGAAATATGATATCTTTAGACATAAATGCTGAGTCATCCCATCTAAATTAAGGAAAACATACCTTAAACTATATCCTCATTGTTACTACAATAACAAACTTTGATTTAATGTTTCCTCTTAATTAATCTCCCAACTAGCCTTCAGCCTGCATTTAGGTTGATTCAGATCTTAACATGAATTTTCTTTCATTTAATATGTTTGTTCAATTCCCACTTCCACCGTGACCCTTTACACATCTGCCCATGACTTTGGTCTTTCAAATCACCTTCAAAGATATAAAGGCCAGACGCATCCAAAAGCAGCCAAAAAACTTATTTCACTCTTGAGAAATTCAACCCCTCTATACATTGCTACATCCTATATAAACAATAGCACTGATCCACCCAGCATTCAAACCCAGAAGTCATCTTTTCTTTTGAAATTGCTGTTCCATCTACTTGATTTTTAATTCCTAAATATTTTTCTTTCTTTTTTATTGGTTGTTCAAAACATTACAAAGCTCATGACAATCATCTTTCATACATTTGATTCAAGTGAGTTATGAACTCCCATTTTTACCCCAAATACAAAATGCAGAATCACATCAGTTACACATTCACATTTTTACATAATGCCATATTAGTGACTGTTGTATTCTGCTGCCTTTCCTATCCCCTACTATCCCCCCTCCCCTCACCTCCCATCTTCCCTCTCTACCTCATCTGTTGTTGTTCAGTTCTCTCCCTTGTTTTTTTACCCCCCTTTCCCCTCACAACCTCTTATATGTGATTTCGTATAATGTTGAGGGTTTCCTTCCATTTCCATGCAATTTCCCTTCTCTCTCCCTTTCCCTCCCACCTCTCGTCTCTGATTAATGTTAATCTTTTCCTCATGCTCTTCCTCCCTGCTCAGTTCTTAGTTGCTCTCCTTAAATCAAAGAAGATATTTGGCATTTGTTTTTTAAGGATTGGCTAGCTTCACTTAGCATAATCTGCTCTAATGCCATCCATTTCCCTGCAAATTCCATGATTTTGTCATTGTTTAGTGCTGCGTAATACTCCATGGTGTATAAATGCCACATTTTTTTTTATCCATTCATCTATTGAAGGGCATCTAGGTTGGTTCCACAGTCTAGCTATTGTGAATTGTGCTGCTATAA
>NW_026000080.1:2408020-2412698 GCF_001458135.2 Marmota marmota marmota | reverse complement strand
CTAGAAATGTTGGGCTTTATTGTACTTTAAAGCTGATTCATTCAATTCATAAAAGGCTTCCGGGTTCTGTATGCATATAGTGATTTGTTGTTTGTTCTTAGGACTTTATGTTTAGGTTAGGTGCTATGATTGTATTAGGGTTAGTATGTCTTGGCTACTTTAGAAGATTGCTCTACTGAAGGGGGATACTAAAAGGCAATTGGATTAGGGTGTTGGTAGTAGCTAGGTATTTAGGAGCCCTATAGACAGCCTCAAGACATTCACCTATTTGCATTTAGACAATTACACGTAATGGAAGACGTAATGCTTGGGATGAAAGTTGGGGGGTAGGGGAAGGAAGGTGCCCTTAAAATGAAAGAAGGAGAGAGAGATAGATAGATTAGAGGAGAATGAAAGGAACAATAAAACTTGAAATGGGAAAGAAAGAAAGAAGGAAAAGGGGAGAAAAAAACAGAGAGAAGAAGAAAAAAAGAAAAACAAATTGAAGTCTTAGAGATCCATTTTCTTCTCTTCCAGTAGGCAGAGCTGTGCCCTCCGAGCCAAGCTTCTGCCCTCTATGTGCTGATAGCAAACCCTGTAAGGCAGTTCCTGGGAGTCTCTCAATCTTGTCAGTCCAGAGCCGTTTCACTTCTCTGGCCCCTCCCCCCTTCCTCCTGTCAGCCGGCCAGCCAGGTCCTGATCACCAGAAGCGGTTCCCCAAAGATCTAGTTACACTTGCAGCCCCACCGCGCGCCCCATTTAAGCCCCAGTGCTGTGGTAAACTGGCGGCTAAGACCTTGGGAGTTGCCGCTGGTGATATGGGGGGTTGGGGGTCGGGAATCCCCTCTGCTTCCCTACAAACACGCCCCCAGAGAGATTCCTGAGGTTTCCTGGCTGCTTGTATCTGGATGGGGTAGGAGTCACACACCTGCTAAAGTGGCTTCTGCTGGGAAGGAATTCCATCAGTCGAACTCCGAACTCCGGTGACGTCACCTGTCTGCTATGGCGGGCCCCAGGCTCCTTGCCGGAGTGTCCGAAGGGAGGGGTCGGACTGGTCCGTCCCCGGTTGGCCTCAGCTCCCGGCTCCCTATTTCATGAAGGCTTGGCTAAAGACCTCTTCCTGCCAAGCTGCGTCTCGGAGGCTAGCCACCCAGTCACGATTGCTACGATTGCTACGGGCGGGCAGCTGCGCTGCGGCGCGCGGACAGTGTCTGGCGGGTCTGCACCTCTGCGTCTCGTGGCGGGGATTCACTCGTCTGGGGCAAACTGTCACTTCCAGAAATCCTAGTAACTCCCGGCCGGTCTCTCTTCAGTGGAATTTTGCTAGGAGATTCTCCACAGGTAGACTAAGCGTATTTATGCGTCTCTCTGACCCCAACACTGAGCAGGTACTGAGATCACTGCCTCTCCGCCCGCCGCCATGTTGGATCCCTAAATCTTTTTCTTCAGATCTCTTTTCATCTCTTCAGAGAGGCCTACCTGACAACCCAGTCACTATCATTTTTTTTTCCTTTGTACATTTCTCAGTGGTGACTTGTTTTTCTTTTTTTGGTTCTTTTCAGTTATAAATAATAGTAGAATCCATTTTGATATAATTATACAAGCATGGAATATATCTTATTCTAAAAAATTAGAACCCCTGTCTTGTGGGTGTACATGATGGTGAAATTCACTGTGGTGTATCCATATACGTGCACAGAAAATTTATGTCAGATTCATTCCACAGTCTTTTTTTTTTTTTTTTTTACTATCCACCCCCCCCTTCCTTTCATTTCCCTTTGTCTAATCCAATGAATTTCTATTCTTCTCCTCCCACCCTCCCTTACTCCGGGTTAATTTCCATATATCAGAAAAAACATTTGACATTTGTTTTTTTGGGATTGCCTTATTGCACTCAGCATGATATTCTCCAGATCTATCCATTTACTGGCAAATGTTGTAAAGTCATTCTTCTTTGTGGCTGAGTAATACTCCATTGTGTATATATACAACATTTTCTTTATCCATTCTCTGTTGAAGGGCACCTAGGTTGGTTCCATAGTTTAGCTATTGGGAGTTATGCTCCTATAAATGTTGATGTGGTTGTGTCACTATAGTATGCTAATTTTAAATCCTTTGAATATATATACCTAGGAGTGGTATAACCAAGTCAAATGATGGTTCCATTTCTAGATTTCTGAGGAATCTCTATAATGCTTTCCAGAGTGTTTGCACCAATTTGCATTCCCACCAGCAATGTATGAGTGTATACCCTTTTCCCCACACCCTCACCAACATTTATTGTTATTTGTATTCTTAATAATTGCCATTCTGACTGAAATGAGATGAACTCTCAGTGTAGTTTTAATTTGCATTTTTCTAAAATTGCTGGAGATCTTGAACAGTTTTTCATATATTTGTTGACCATTCATATTTCTTCTTTTTAACAGTTTCTGTTTGGTTCCTTTGCCCATTTATTGATTAGGTTATCAGTTTTTCTACTCTTTTTTCTGGAGCTTAGTATATACAAGATTTGGTTATTTACTAGATGAATTTTTACAAGCCAAACACATCCATGTAATTAAGACCAATATTAAGAAAAGAACATTACCAGCATCCCAGATGTGCCCTTTCTGCTCTCTTCCAGTCATCATCTCCCACAAAGATACCTATTATCTTGACTTCTAACAGCATAGACTGTTTCTGCCAGTTTGTGGGCTTTATCCAAGTGGAATCATCTAGAGTACATACTCTTGTCAATGGCTGCTTTCACTCAAATATATATGTGAGAGTCACTTATATCACTGTGTAGTGTTACATTTTGTTCATTCTCATTGAAGTACATTAAAAACTTATTAAATTCAATGCTATACACTAACATTGAAATATAAACTCATGTTTAATATTCTTATATGCATGTAACAAAAATTTTTCAAGGAAATTTAGATCCATTCTAATTTTTCACTCTTTTAAAATGACATTCTCTATAAATCAATATTCTTATAGCAAAATCTTAGTTCATATCTTTTACTAGTTTTTTTAGGGAGAATTTCTAGAAGTGAATTTTCAGAGACAAGAACGTTTTTTTACTTTTTTAAAATTCACATTGGCAGTTTACTCTATAGAAAGTGTTAGCAACTCATTTTACTATTAACTGTATATGACAGTATTTTCCTCTTCAAATTCTCACCAAGTTGGATATTACTGTGCTTTTAAAATTTTTGTCACTTAATATTTAAAATATTTCATTGTGGTTTTTATTTTAAATTCTTTACTTACTAATGAACTTATAGTCTTCCATGTGTTTATTGACTGTTTTATTTATAAATGGCATTTATGTCTGATTCATCTTTCAGGTATAATATTCATCTTTTCCTTATGGATTCATTAGGCATAATTTGATTCTTTGTCTAATCAGGTTTTCTATGACTGGTTCTACTTTGATGATTTGTATTTGCAATATGAAATTTGCCTGTTTCATTATGATATTTAAATGAATGCATACTTTGGAGGTTTTAATTTGTGTTTTTCTAATGACTGATTCATTTAGATTTTAAACTGGATTAGCAACATTTTAAAATTCTGCTCTGAATCTGACAGTGTTCGTAAGATTGAATTATATCTTTTTAAAAATTTTTTTTTAGTTGTTGATGGACATTTATTTATTTATTTACTTATTTATATATTATGTTGAGAATTGAACCCAGTGCCTCACATATGCTAGTCAGGTGCTCTACCACTGAGTTACAGCCCCAGCCCCAGATTGAATTATATCTTGCATATATAATTAGAAAGGTTTCAACTGTTTATATACACACAGAATACATTCATAATCAAATTTTATCTTTCATTTTATTTAATTTGGAACACTCAATATGGATTAGAGAGGAATAGGCCTGTTAAATATATCACTCACTTTGATTACCCTCTTTGATTCAGCTAATCTGAAGGACCATAAACTATTTTTGTGCCCAGAACTTCCAACACTGTCACTTCATTGACAGGAAGACCTTCTAACACAGTTCTGTGAAAAGGAAGACCTTCAACAAAGGTTTTTTTTTCCTTAAAATAAAAAACACCTTGGAAGATGGCGGCGAGGGGAGTGCATTGCCCCCGTGTGCTGCTTCACTGTGTGGGAGTATGACAAGTCAGGATGGCTAAAGGATATCTTGTTAGGAATTTCCAGCAATAGTGGGGTGCTCCGGAACCTGGAGGAAGGATTTCCATCGCACGAGGATCGGCTACGGGGACTCAAACGCGAGAGGTTTGTCGCACGGAGGGTAACACTGCTTATTCAGCAAACCGCCCCGCGGCTAGAGTCTGCAGCGCGCGCTGGGAAACGAGGAGATAGCGACGCAGGGATACAGCGCTACAGTTTCTGCCAGCCGTGCAAGCACCGTACTCAGGGCTGAATTCTGGGTTCGAGACGGGGGAAGGAAGCGGTCCATCTCGGTTCTCCACACCGGTCAGACCACAGAGGAGGCCAGCAGCCACTATGTTAGAAAGCTGACGTCACCATCCCTGTTTTCGACTGACCGCAGCTCATTCAGCCATAGAACAGGTAATTTCAGGCTGCCATTCGCCTATGGCTTGCAGACAGATTGCTAGGGTTCAGTGCCTGGGTGCTTCTTAGAACCTGATCTTATCGGAGCGAACACCGAGCGCGGGGCGGCCGAGTTCCGGCTCCCGGAACCGTCCCGGAACCGCCCTGGCCCAGGGC
>NW_026000080.1:2323515-2404939 GCF_001458135.2 Marmota marmota marmota | reverse complement strand
TGGCAATATGTAAATCAATGGATGTGTAACTGATGTGATTCTGCAATCTGTGTATGGGGTGAAGGTGGGAGTTCATAACCCACTTGAATCAAAGTGTGGAATATGATATGTCAAGAAATTTGTAATGTTTTGAACAACCCACAATAAAAAATTTAAAAAAAACAAACAAACACTTTTCTTTCTTTAAATAAAAAAAAAAGGAATACAAATCAGTAAATATCAGAAAAGGAGACTTACTACTGGCATAAATTAAAAATGGGAAAACTTTACAACCCAAGGCCAGGAAATGGAAGGATGTGAAATTTCAAAGATTTAAATTATTAGAATATCCTTCTAAGGCCATGAAATTAAAAGGCTGCAAATGATATACTTATTATTAAAGCTAGTCTTTTAAAGTTCCAGTTGTATTTATAGAACCACATTGTATGCACAAGTGAGACTCCATAAAGACTAAGACTTGCAAAATATATTACCATTGAATTTTCCCCCACTAAGAAAAGAGGAGAAAATGGGTTTCAATGTATGTTATGAAGAAATTTCTTAATTAAAAACAGATATTATGAACAAATTTCTTAGATTTTTATTGAAAATGAGATTATTTAAATTTGATAAGTAGAAGCTGAAATCAATTTTAGAGATTTTCTTTTTTTAATTTTTTATTTGTTCTTTTTACCTATAGATGACAGTAGAGTGTACTTTGACATACATACATGGAGTATAACTTTCCATTCTTGTACATGATGTGGAGTTTACTGGTCTTGTATTCATATATGAACATAGGAAACATATAGCAAAGTTATATCTGATTCATTCTACTGTCTTTCCTACTCCTATCCCTCTCCCTTCCTTTCATTCCCCTTTGCATAATCCAATGAATTTCTATTATTCCCACCACCACCCCCTTATAATTTTGTGTTAGCCTCCACATATCAGAGAGAACATTCAGCCTCTGATTTTTTGGGATTGGCTTATTTCACTTAGCATGATAGTCTCCAGTTCCATCCATTTACCAGCAAATGCCATGAATTCATTCTTCTTTATGGCGGAATAATACTCCATTATTTATATATATACAACATTTTCTTTATCCATTCATCTGTTGAAGGGCACCTAAATTGATTTCATAGCTTAGCTATTGTAAATTGAGCTGCTATGAACATTGATATGGCTGCAACACTATAGTATGCTGATTTTAAGTCCTTTGGGTATATTCTGAGGAGTGAGATAACTGTATCAAATGGTGGTTTCTGAGGAATCTCCATATTGCTTTTTAGAGTGGTTGCACCAATTTACAGTTCCACCAGAAATGTATGAGTGTTCCTGTTTCCTCACGTCCTCACCAACATTTATTGTTAGTTATATAGAAAACATTTTCAAAGTACCAGTTTTTATTTTTTAGGTGGAAGCCTGACATTTACTTTTGCTTAAGGTAAGTGTTATGGGTAAAGTTACTTTTTATAAGAGTTTTATGAACAAATAAGTATCTATGAATCAATAAATAAACTAATAAGAACCAAAGATCCATGAATTTATTCATCAAACATTATTTGTATCCAATTTGTAATAAGCTGTAGCAACATTCTTTAAATTTAAAACACACATTCTGTGGTATTTTAAGGATCTACATGTAGAAAATATATATAAATTTCCTGGCATAAAATCTAGCAAATAGTAAATATTCAACAATGTAAGTTTTCCTTTCCAGTTTTCTTAAGCATAAAATTGCAAAAATAAATCTCTTCAAGAATAGTCATGGGAAATAAAAATAAAGTAGATACTGTAATTTATAAGCACCTGTCAAAATGATCACACCTAGTATGTGCTCAATCATTTTTTCCTGTCTTCATATCATTTCCTTTCTAATGTTTGCAGAGTATCTACTATGGTCCTGAGCTATAAGGATAAATGAGACAAATGTAATCCCCACTCTCTTAGAATTAATCTCAGACTGAAAAGAAGTGAAATTAATCAATTACAATTACAACTGAATTCTAAAAAGAGGAAGAGAAGAAGCCTTTGTTATCAATTGGCTTTTAACTCTGTTAATGCAGTGCCAGGCACTAAAAATACAAAAGTTCTCCATAGTTGTTTTAATTTGCTTTGAGAAATTAATAAGCCCATTTTCAGCATGTTTACAGATATCTCAATAAGGCCCTGACCACCCCTCAGTCTTTTCATTTGTGTAGTTTTTATCTTTCTTGGCTTTCAGAAAGAGGTAAATGTCTATTAATGACTATTTTGCTGTAGCAACATTCAAACTTCCTAAATCTGAATAATAAACGGTTCTTTACTTTAGTTCAAATATATGATAACATTAGCCGTCTTGGTATACAGAACACGACCCTGTGAAGGAGAAATATTAACAAAAATGTCATCTGATTATTGTCATAGAAAAATACCTCACAGAATTATACAGGTGTAAGACAGTTGTTTACTTGCAGTTATTTTTGTATAAAGTTCCCTATCGTGTTTCCTTCACCCCCTTATTCCCCTCCTGCCTTTTCACCTCCCTTTTCACCTCTGATTAGTAAAGTCACTTCTTCAGGTTCAAGTGAACTAACAAATATTTTTTGAGTGCCTATTAGTTGCACAAAAATTTTATGTTTCAAATGCTCATTGCATGGGAGCAAAGTTCTTAGCCTTCTCACATTAGTCCATGAGAACAGACTTAATATAATTTATCATGCATGAGTAGTATCTGTTTGGCAAGCTTTAATGACTGAGAAAGGAGAATGATCACTTCATTTTGTGTAAGGGGTGTGGTGGGAAGGGAAGGCAGGTGAATGGAGGGAAAGGTTCCCCCTGAAGAAGAAGAAACTATAAAAGATTCTGAAAGAGGGAGTCTCAGCAGAGGCCTGGCAGGGTCAGTGCACTAGGCCAAAGAAGGCCAGTTAAGCAGATGAGAAAGGCCCAAGCAGTGGTGAACATGGCTAAGCCCCAAGGAATATAGCAGTGACTAGCAGAATAATTCTTCTTTTGATCATTACTCCACATTATATCTTTGAAATGAGAAGTGATAAAATATAATAAAAGAGCCTCTGTATAAGAAGGTCACCAATCCTTCTGCTAGACGAGGAACCTACAACTTTTCACAGGAAACAAGGGTAATACTTGAGCTGCCAGTGATTTACCCCTTAGCCATGTTGATCCTTCCCAGTTTCCTTATGAATTACCACTTCTTCACTTACCTGTTTGCTTGTATATTTGTTTTTCCCAGGCACTTTGTACTTGTTGTTTTTCTGCTTGGAATATTATTTCCCTAGATATTCAAACTGCTAAGTTTCCTCATTATTTAAGCCTCAACTCAAATGTCACCTCTTGATAAGAACCTTGAAGATAGGGACTCCATCCAGCTTGCAATTTAGTGCATTTACAAAGTGTAGAATGATTCATACAGGCACTGGATAAATACTTGTTCATGAATTTCAAAAGTTTTTTAATGTTTAGATCAGTCATTCAATTATTTATAATTATAAAGTCTACAACACGTGTCTTTTAAATGTGTACCTACCAAATTTTGTGCGTTGTCTTCAGGGTATAAAGGTAAAAAGATTCTAACTAGACAATAACAACATAACAGGAATAGGAAAGTTCAACTCTCAAACCCCCATAGAAATACCAATTATAACAAACACCCATGGATAAGAATACCTTTATGAGGGCTTAAGGGTCCAACTGAAAGGTTTGAAAACCTCAGTGTAGAAAAAAAATCCAGGAATAGATGCATTAAAGTGTAAACCAGTATTACTTTACACATGTCACCCTTTTCCAAAGCAGCAGAGCTTAGTGCCAATAACATCTCTTTGCTGGTGGACTTTTCCCACAGGGGAAGAAAGTAAAGATGAAGTAAGCACCTAACTCCCCCCATTGTGAGACAATGCCCAAAAGACCTACTTCTATCTCACTGAAGGGAAGAAGACTGAAGGGATCAGCACAGATGAATCATTTGAGGAAAACTAGGAATGGGAAAATGAGGTAGTAACTCACAGAATTCCAAACTCAGAACAGCCCACAGACCCTATAGGCCACTTGCAGACTCTATCAGGAGTCTAACCCACAGACCACCCACACAAATAGTTGAAACACATCCTAGTATGCCACATACACCCTCACCATCATAAGCATCCCCACAATCTTTCCCAGATGGCATCCCAAACTCTATCCTGTAGACAGTGCACGTGTTCCCCTATAGATGGCAAAAATTAGCCTCCACAAACAGCACATATATATCAGTAGAGGCTCAACTTTGCTGAATAGGAAGAAGATACACAATCTTGATCATTCAGGGTACTATATTAGAAGAAATAAATTAGAGGCTCTAAGAAACTGGCTTATTTTTGTGGGATCAAGAAAAGGCTCACGAGGGCTGGGGTTGTGACTCAGTGGTAGAGCACTTACCTGGCATGTGTGAAGTACTGGGTTTGATTCTCAGAACCACATATAAATAAATAAATAAAATAAAGTTTCATCAACAACTAAAAAAATATTTTTTAAAAAAGAAAAGAAAAGGCTCGCAATCCTAATCTTTACCCCCCCTAAGAAGGAACAAGAGTAGTAGAGTGGATATATCAGTAGAAAAGTTCTAAAACATCTCCAGATCTTTAGTCAATCTGAGTAGTGAAGGTATTTCTTCTCCAAAGCTACTCATCAAAGAATGGAGCATGTGGCTGCTTCTTCAGATGAGAAATACAATGTAAGTATTCAAAGAACATGAAAAAAAAAAATGACACCACCAAAGGAACAAATAAACCTCCATTGGCTGACCATAAGGAAATGGAGGTATATAAATTGCCTGACAAAGAATCCAAAACAATAGTATTAAAACTCAGAATACTAAAATAGAATACAAATATATAAATTATTGGTATCAGGGAAACCATGCATGAAAAAAATGAGACATTCAAAACAGAAACCATAAAAACAATCAAACAGAAATTTTGAAGCTGAAAAATACAGTGACTTAAGTGAAAAATTACATAGAAAGCTCCCACATCAGAGTGAATCGAGTAACATAAAGATTCAGTAAACTCAAAGATAGAACATTTGAAATTTTCCACTCAATCAGAAAAAAAAGAAAAAGAAAAAAGAATTAAGAAAAACTATAAGATTTATAGGATATCACCAAGTAAACCAGTAAATGTATTATAAGAGTACCAAAAGAATCAGATGAGAAAGGTCAGAGGGAGAAAGGGCAGGAAGTTTTTTAAAGAAATGATGACAGATGAATTTCATGACTGCTTTTTCTATTTCTATGAGGAATGTCATTGGGATTTTGATTGGAATTACATTACATCTGTATAGTGCTTTTGGAAGTATGGTCATTTTGACAATATTAATTCTGCCTATCCAAGAACAAGGGATATCTTTCCATCTTCTAACATCTTCTTTAATTTCTTTCTTTAGCATTCTGTAGTTTTCATTGTAGAGGTCTTTGACTTCTTTTATTGATTCCCAAGTATTTTTTTTTTTGAGGCTATTGTAAATGGGGTAGTTTTTCTTGTTTCTCTTTCAGAGGATTTATCACTGATATACAGAAATGCTTTGGGTTTCAAATGGGCGTTGATTTTTATCCTGCTACTTTGCTAAATTCATTTACTAGTTCTAGATGTTTTCTGGTGTAATTTTTTGACTCTTCTAGGTATAGAATCATATCATCGGCAAATAGTGCTAATTTGAGTTCTTCTTTACTTATCCATATCCCTTTAATTTCTTTCATCTAAATGCTCTGGCCAGTGTTTCAAGAACTCTGTTAAATAGAAGTGGTGAAAGAGGACATCCCTGTCTTGTTCCAGTTTTTAGAGGGAATGATTTCAATTTTTATCCATTTAGAATGATGTTGGCCTGGGGCTTAGCATAAATAGCTTTTACAATGTTGAAATATGTTTGCTGTTATCCCTAGTTTTTCTAGTGTTTTGAACAAGAAGGGGTGCTGTATTTTGTCAATGCTTTTTCTGCATCTATTGAGATGATCATATGATTCTTATCTTTAAGAGTATTGATGTGATGAATTACATTGATTGATTTCCGTATGTTGAACCACCCTTGCATCCCTGAGATGAACCCCACTTGATTGTGGTGTACTATCTTTTTGGTATGTTTTTGTGTTAAATTTGCCAGAATTTTATTGAGAATGTTTGCATCTATGTTCATTAGAGATATTGGTCTGAAGTTTTCTTTGATATATCTTTGCCTGGTTTTGGAATCAGGGTGATATTGGCCTCATAAAATGAGTTTGGAAGTACTCCCTCTTTTTCTATTTCCTGGGATAAATTGGAGAGTATTGGTATTAGTTCTTCTTTAAAGGTTTTGTAGAACTTGGCTATGTATCCATCTGGTCCTGGGCTTTTCTTGGTTAGTAGGCTTCTGATGGTATTTTCTATTTTGTCACTTGAAATTGATCTGTTTAAATTGGATATATTATCTTGATTCAATTTGGGAAAATCACATGACTCTAGAAATTTGTCGATGCCAAGAGACACTGCATCTATTAGAAGCAAAAGTAGGCCCAAATCTCCATCATTTCAGATTAGGCCCCATCTTCCTTAATAAGCCTACTATAGTGCAAGAATTAATATTAAGAATCAATAAATGGGATGGATTCAAACTAAAAGCTTCTTCTCAGCAAAAGAAACAATCAGTGAGGTGAATGGAGAGCCTATAGTATGGAAACAAATTTTTACCACATGCATTTTGGATAGAGCACTAATTTTTAGTATATATCAAAAACTCAAAAATCTTAACACACAAAAAAACAAATAACCCAATCAATAAATGGGCCAAGGAAATGAACAGACACTTCTCAGAAGAAGATATATAATCAATCAACAAATATATGAAAAAAATGTTCACCATCTCTAGGAATTAGAGAAATGCAAATCAAAACTACTCTAATATTTCATCTTACTCCAGTCAGAATGGCAGCTATTAAGAATACAAACAACAATAAGTGTTGTCGAGGATGTGGGGGAAAAGGCACAAACATTGCTGGTGGGACTGCAAATTGGTGCAGCCAATATGGAAAGCAGTATGGAGAATCCTTGGAAAACTTGGAATGGAACCACCATTTGACCCAGCTATCCCACTCCTTGGTCTATACCCAAAGGATTTAAAAACAGCATACTATAGCATACTATAGGGACACAGCCACATCAATGTTTATAGCAGCACAATTCACAATAGCTAAACTGTGGAACCAACCTAGATGAATGGATAATGAAAATGTGGTATATGTATATAATGGAATATTATTCAGCATTAAAAGATAATAAAATCATGGCATTTGCAGGTAAATGAATGGAGTTGGAGAATATAATACTAAGTGAAGTTAGCCAATCTCAAAAACCCAAATGCTGAATTATTTCTTTGATTCAAAGCATGGGAAGATTAGATTAACTCTAGATAGGGCAAAGGGGAAAAGGGGAGGGAGGGGTAAGAAGTTGACAGTGGGTAGGAAAGACAGTGGAATGAGATGGACATCATTACCCTAAGTATATATATGAAGACATGAATGGTGTGACTCTACTTTGTGTACAACTAGAGATATGAAAAATTGTGCTCTATATGTATAATATGAATTGTAATGCATTCTGCTGTCATATATAACAAATTAAAATTTAAAAATGAAAAAAAGAAATAATGACAGAAAACTCCTCTAATTTGGGGGAGGAAATGAATATCCAGATCAATTAATCCCAAAGAACTCCTAATATGTTGAGTGTAAAGAAGTTCTTACCAAGTTACATTATAATCAAGTTTTCAAAAATCAATGATAAAGATATATCACTATTCAGAAAACTCATAAAACTATTAGTGGTTTCTCAGCAGAAATCTCACAAACCAGGAAAGTAGGATGATGTAGCACTGAAATAAAAAGCTGTCAACCAAGAAAACTTTACCTGATGAAACTGTTCTTCAGGAATGAAGTAGAGATAAAGATGTTCACAAACAAATGAAAGCTAAGGCAATTCATTGCCATTAGACTTGTCTTTACAAAAAAAAAATGTGTTAATGGGAGTTCTTCAAGTTGAAATGAAAGAATACTAATTAGCAACAGAAAAACAATAAGAGTACAAAATTCACTAGTAAAGGTAAGTATACTATCAAATTCAGAAAACTATTATGATAGTGATGGTGCATAAGTCACTTTTAACTCTGACATAAGGTTTTTTTAAGTATTAAAATATAGTTACAATCATTTCTTAGTAGATACACATTAAAAGGCTTAAGTTGTGATATCAATAAATAAAATGTGTGGAAGAGGAAAGTAAAATTATTAGTTTTTTTTCTTTTAAATGTGGCTGAAGTTGTTTAATCCTTAAAATAGACTTTTATAACAAAGTTTTTTAATGTAAGCAATCTCATGGTATTCACACAAAAAAACTGTAGTAGGCACACAAAAGAGGAAAAGAAAACTTTAAAGATATCACTATAAAAATATCATCAAATCACAAAAGAATATAGCAAGAGTGGAAAAAAAGAAACAGAGTAACTGTAAAACAGAAAATAATTAACAAAATGGTAATAGTTAAGTCCTTATCTATCAATAATTATTTTAAAGTAAGTACATTAAATTACCTAGTCAGAAGATGTAGATCAGCTGAATGTATAAAAAAATCAGGATCCAATTATATATAAGGTAAAATAAGAGACTCCCTTTAATGTTAAGGAAATATATAAGTTGAACATTAAGGAATTAAACAAAATATTCCATGCAAATGATAACTCTAATAAGAGAGCAGGATTGAGGTTCTAATCTATATGTAGTGGTATTTTGCTGTTGTTAAATATGCAATTCTTTAACAATATATAATGTTGAGCTTTTTATGCTTATTTGACATCTGTGTATCTTCTTTCATTCATGAGGTGGCTGGTAAGATATTTTGCCTATTTTTTTTCGGGTTGTTTGCTTTCTAATTACTGACTTTTAAGAGTTCTTTGTGTATCTTGAGTAAAGTCTTTTACAGATTGAAAAAAAAGAGAGAGAGCAGGATTGGCTGTACTTTCATCAGACAAATAAATTTGAAGTCAAAAACTGTAAAAAGAGACAAAAATGTTATATAATAAAAAGGATTCCATTCATCAAAAAGATAGCAACTATAAATATATATTTGCATCCAACATCAGCAAACCTAAATATGCATGGCAAATATTAGCAAACTGAAGGGAGAAATGAATAGCAATATAATAATAATAGGGATTTTTAATACCACATTCAACAATGGATAGACCATCCAGGCAGAAAAATAATAAAAGAAAAATTAGATTTGAACACTTTAAATCAAATAGACATAACAGACCTATACAGAACATTCCATCCAAGAGCAATCATCTCCTCCTCCTCCTCTTACTCCTCCTCTTCCTCCTCCTTCTTCTTCTTTTAGAATTTCTAGTTTGATAACTGCTCTTTACTCATGTAAAAGGGAATAAACATTTCCATCTTAGCAGATTGTGGAACTGCCATCCAGTATGTACTTAAGCCATGCCCATTTATCTTTCCATTCAAGAAGATTCCATACCCCTAGGAGCACTACATCCTCTTATGAAAGTTCAGTTATTATGTAAAGAACTTTGAGGAATTAAATTTTACTGTGTTTCCTTTTTGGGATTTAGCATTTTTTAAATGCTAAAGCTAGGACATATAAATGTCTTCTAAACAAAACTGTCTCGCAAGGTTTTTCCTTCTTTGAGAATTCCTGTCAATGAATTTCATTCTTGCTGCTCACAACTCCAACCTTAGAAATTAATTGAAAAACTAGATACTCCAGCCAAAAAGCCTTCACAATGAATCTTAAAAAAAAAAAAAGTTCAATTATTGGGAAGGAGTAACCCCTCTGCCACCTAGATTGTCTAATTTTTCTGTCTTAGTAGCTGGATATGAAATATTGTTCAACTGTGTAAATAACCACAGAGGAGAGATTAAGGATTTGTAATTAAATAGAATTTAGAGTTCCTTTATGGTAAAAATAGGAGTCAAATGATCCAAAAGTCATATATGTAAAACTAGAAATATGCGTTTTTCTTCAAAGAGTATTTTTGGCTTTAATTCTCAAAAGGGTTCTGTGACCCCAAAAGATTAAGAACCATTGAAATAATTTCTTCCTGTGCTACTTGGTCACCATCAATTGTTTATTATAAAACTGAAAGGATTACACACATATGAGTTACTTATTTGTTCCTCTAAAACTTTAGTGATTTTTCCAAATAAGCAATTCCATAAAACAATATCAAACTTTCAACCTAAAATTCAGATGTAAAATTTCAGCCTAAAATTCAAGGTAAAGAGTCAACATGATGAGGAAGGCCTATGTCACATTCAAACTTTAGTCTTTGAAAGAGAAGACATAGAAGAGCCTAGGTTAACACACAAAAAAAAATTTTTTTTTTTAAATCTATACCAATAGTCATAAAATGTGGCAATTTCACCTCCAACAAGAATGAAATGTTTACAACCAGGCGAAATATTTATAAAGGTAGCTTGTGTTCAAGAACATAACGCTTTGGGTGATTACAAAAGTTTCTCATCTTTGGGTGAAACTTGCATAAGCCTTTAGAGATGACACAATTACTCCACAGGTATTTGTTCTGAACAACTACTGCTGGCTTTTCATGATCTTGAGCCCCAAGTCAGATTCCACTGTGTCTAAGGGTAGACAGTTGATTCAAGCTTAACCCTTACTGTTTTAGTTTGGATTACTGCAAACACACCTAGGGATTAGAGTGAATGCCTGGCAAGGTGTAACTGCAGAGATAAACAATGTCAATAATTCTGTGACACGGTTTCTTCAAGGTCCCTGAAAGTTCATGTGCGGAATGTCTGGCAGTGTCTTTTGTATGCTTTAGTGTTGCTGTATTTCTGAAGGAGCTCTTGGGCCTGTTGCAACATTTCTTGGATCACACAGCAGGACACTGGGACCTGATATGAAGCAGGATGAGGCAGTAGTCCTGCACATTTAGGAAGGGCCATATCTTAAATACTCTCAGGAAATTTAGCCATTATTTCATTTGTCTCTGTAAGGCTTTTGGCTCATTCAGGCAAAGAGACTCTCTCATTTTTTTCTTCTTTACATGGGCTCTGAGGACTAGCAAGGTCCTCTTCTTTCTGTTCAGGTTAATTCTTATCAGGATCATTGGCTGTGCATTTACAGAGCTGACTCTTCTGGTGTTGTCGGGTCATTTCAGGCAAAGTCTCTTGGACTTCAGCAATAGTTCTTCATGAGTTCTGGAAACTGGCATGCTTTTCTGAAAAGAGCTCCTTACAAGCACTCAGCATTTGCTTACTTTCTTCTGTGAGTCTCAGTTGTAGTCCTGCAGGTCTGCTTGGGCTTTGGGTGAGAAGCAGCTTCAGGGTCAGTCTTTTCAGCCCTGGCACTGTCCACCTACTCTATAGAGAATATCTTCCTGTGACCAGCCCTTACCCAGTCACTGGACTCAGGGCAAGGCCTGGAGAGAGAGACCACCAGATTTCATACAGACACCCATATATTTAAAAAGGCCTCCAAACTTTTGAAAGCTGATATGGCTGGGGATTTATGGCCACCCAGTTTGTCTCTTAGGTATTCACAGCCATCAGGGAGAAAGGCCGAATAGATATCTTGCATGATGGTGAAGTTCCCAGAGTCGTAGCTCTGAACCACAAGCTGAAGCAATGCTTTCATGGCCTCATCCCAGGAGGCTACCTGTTGACTTAGCATTGTCAAGGTCAAGTCATGGCAAATGAGAAGCAGGAGTTGTTTGGAGGGAGTGTTATTTGTAGCAGATGGATACTGGATGTTTAATAGCTTCTGAAACACTGCCTGATACTGCTCTGGAGTGTCAAGGCTGAAGATGCTCTTCCACCCTGCAGTCACTCTCTATATAAAGGACTCTTGTATGCCTGTGGCCCAAAAGTGGTAAAATGAGGAGCTTCTGCCTTCTAGAAACTGCTTTTCCTCCAGATGCCTTCATAGTAGCTCAAGCAGGCAACACCAGTCTCTGACTCTGTAGACTTTCAGGCAGCTGCAAGTCTTCCTGGGTTCTCACCAAATTCTTGGCTAGAAGCAGCTCTTGAGTACATCTGAAAGCCAGAGAAGCAGACAACCCATTTTCTCCTACAATTGCAGACAGCTCTGCAGCCATCCTAAGTGATGCTGCATCTCCCTTTTTGGCCAAAACTTTGGTGGCATCATAAGGGGGAGTAGCTCCTAAATAGCATTTGGCTGCTATGGCATAATGGCCATCTCTTTCTAGATGGATCCCCAGATGAGATACTGGTCCTTCAGGATCGGATCCTCTGGGTATAACCAGGCATTGGCAACTGCAATAGCTTCCTTGTAAAAATGGTTTGACTTGAGCAGCTCCACAGCTTCATACACTTTGTGAAAGTAGATGAGAGGCAGCCTTGATACTGATCCTGAAAACACAACTGTTTGGCAAAGGCTTCTACAGCCCATAGCATACATGGTAGCAAGCTGTTGGTGCCATAGCCACAGATTTTTTTTTCAGCTCCCTTCTTTCTGTACTGTTTAGAAAATACCCTTTAGATCTCCTTTCCAAAGCATGAACTGGTGAAATAACTCTGGGTGGCCATTTTTCAAGTTTCAATCATTCCTTCAGTTTCAATCATTCTATACAAGGCAGCCCTACCTGTGAAAATCCCCAGGTGAAATCTTTCCTCAAGATCTGCAGACACATCCTCATTTAGCTCTTTGCAGGGCTTTGCAGTTGCTAGTACCAAATAGTCCTGATAAATCTCCTCTTTAGACCTGTAGCCTAGGCTTGAGCTCAGAGGAAGCATGAAACAAGTTTTCTCTTTTTGATTAAGGCTTCTGGCTTCTTTTAGGTGGCTCCTTTTTCAGGAAAGAGATTTCTGTCATTAACCATGACTTGACTTTTTAAAGCATGAGGAAACTGGAGTACTAATAACTGGTTCTTTAGAAACCATTGAAGCGAGGCCACAAGGTGACTCTGGCTCCTGTGCTTCCTTCATCCCTTCTTGGTCTGACAGGCCATTCTAACAGATCCTGAGTTCTCCTTTGTGCTCCTTTCTTAGCTCCTGTCAAGTGACTCTTGCTTTACAGGCACTCACAAGATGAGCTTTTTCTTCTTTTTGGACTTTGGCTTCGGTTGAGAGAGCCATTTTTTCTCTAATTCAATACTTTTTTGGTCATGAAGAGGCCAAGAATGAGCTTGCATGGAAGTCAGCCATTTGTACACACAGAAGTCACCTTCCCCTGAGTAAATGCAATCTGGAGCCAATAAGGACTATGCCACACAAACAGGCTTTTACTGGAGAACATCCCATACTGGTATGATATCCCATACCATCACAGAAAGCAGACACTAGCCTTCCATCATGATGTAGGCCCCATGCCAGACTAGTACTCTTAGCTGTATGTCCTGAGAGGGCCTAGCAGGCTCTATAATGGTCACTAGAGATTCAAGATTGCTCTCTAGGACAGTTTTCAGATTGTTCACATAAAATGACCACATTGTTGGAGACAGAGACTATCAGAGAGCTTGGCTACACCTGGCTGCCATGAACATGATACCAGGAAATGATACTCACAAGCTTGTGACTATGTTGGATGGTCCAGATCAGTCTCAGGTTGGGAACCTGAAATATTTCTATTGATCCATCTTCATTGTCAAGGGCTAGGGATATAGTTCAGTTGGTAGAGTACTTGCCTTGCATGCACAAGGCCCAGGGTTCAATCCCCAGCACCACACACACAAAAAAAGCAGTCTTCCATATTCATTGCCAAGAGCCATGATTTTGCCATCTGCTTTCCAGCTGATTTCTGTGTATACAGCAATCTGTATTTTGATGGAATTGACTCCCTGATGAGTTTATTGATATCAAAGGCTCCTCCACTCAGCTTTCAGGGCTTATGCTATAGAACAATCCCTTCGCCTCCATAGGTGTATAAAGTGAGGGAAGGTCTGTCCTTCTCCTCTGAGTAACATTGGGGGTGCTTGTTGTCCCCAAGCTAATGTGTATACAGTCTTCTTATGATATGTGCTATAAATTTGTGGATGTTTATTAGAGTAAATGTCACTTTTCTGTCATCAGTTCCAAAAGCTAAGTAACTTTCCTTGTTTGAGTGCCAGCACAGCACTGTAACGTTGGACTTGACACCCTGCCAAAAGTTTTTCACATCACAGTTATTCTTTATGGAGAGTATATTCCATACATGGATCATGCCATGCCCAGTGCCTATGGCCAAACAGCCCACATCCAAATGAAAGAAAGTCAGGCTGTAGGGAAACCCACCAAGGGAAAGCAGGGTCCAGCATCACTCCAGAGTGGCCAGGTCCCGACATTTTACATTTCTATCCATTGATGTGGAAAGAAGCAGCTGTTTGTCATCCTCAGTTTACAAGGGACATAAATTAAATGAAATTCTAGAATGAGTCTGTCCTTCTGATGAAGTGAGAAAGAGGATATATTTCTGACTCCAAGACTGAGTGAGCAGTTCACCTCAGCAGCAGTTCACCTCAAAACCAACTTGTCACCAGGTGCATTGGCTGATCCCTAGGCCAGCAGAGTGTCAACCACAGGCATTCTTTGACAGTTGGATCTATACCCTGTCCTCTTCTCATCAGAAAGGGAAGTTTCAAAATCATCACTCCTCTGTCTTGAGAGCAGTTGCAAAATGTGGCCTTGAAGTGTACTTCAAACCTGTGAATAACTTCTCCTTTCTTATGAATGTAAATTATAACCACTATGCCATCCTTGTAGCAGATAGCGACTAAAGCTTCATGATGACATGAACAAGTATGACAGAAAATTGCCCTTGGTTCTACAAAGAGGTGCTGGCTGTCATTTCTGTTAAACCAGTAACAGAAAACTACTCCTTTTTCATCCCGGGATACTATTAAATCTTTTACTCAAGGAGACCAATGCAATGTTAATTTGGTATACTGATGTAGTGCGTGAAAATCCAAGATTTTCACGGTCCCATCATTGGAGCTGGTGGCACAGAGGTTGTATTGACCAGGATGATGAGAAAATGTGAAGCCAGAGACTCTTTCAGTGTGTCCCACCAACTCTCCTATGATTCTAAACATGGGAATCCCCAGGGTCATGCCTGCTCTTGAGCCCATGTGCCCAAGGAAGATGGAGGTCCAGGCCATGAAACCAAAGAGGCCCCCAGCACTGCATCACTGCAGTGGGTGCCTGCCAGTTAAGGGAGGGAGGCAGTGTCCACAGTTTCTGCCCCAGAATCAATGGCAACAAGGCTGAAGGAAGCAGCCACAAGGATGGATCATTGGGAGCTCCTGAATACATTATTTTCAAATATACCTGGCGTATTCCCCAAGATAGAACATATGTTAGACTACAATGGCAGTTTTAACACATTTAAGAGGACTGAAATTATATCAAATACCTTTTCTGACCACAACAGTATGAAACTGGAAATCAATAACTGGAGGAAAACTGGAAAATTCAAAAATATATGGAATTTCAATACCACAATGCTAAACAACCAATGGTTGAAAAAAAATCAAAGGTGTTTTAATTAGCTTTTGCATTGCTGTGACCAAAATACCTGACAAGAACAAGTTAGAGGAGGAAAGGTTTATTTGGGAGTCCACAGATTCACAGTTCTCTGTTTATAGAGATTGCCAACTCTATTGCTCTGGGCCCAGGGTGTAGCAGCTCATCATGAGGGAAAGACATAGCAGAGGAAAACAGCTCAGTTCATGGTGGGGTCAGAAGAAGCCCTAGGAATAACAACTCTTCCAGGGCCCACCCCCAGGGACCTATCTCCTCCAGTCATGCCTACCCGCCTACAGTTAGCACCCCATCAGTCCATTCAAACTAGGATGAACTAATTAGATTACAGTTCTCATAAACTAATCATTTTACCTCTGAATATGAGGACATTTTACCTCCTGCACTATGAGGACACCTCATATTAAAACTATAATAAAAGGTAAATATATAGATACATAGATATATATAATAAGTGTGGGGAGTGTGTGTCTTAAGATGAATAAAAATAGAAACAGAATAGACCGAAACTTGTGGTATATAGCAAAAGCAATTCTAAAAGAGATTAAAAACAAAGAAAGAAAGAAAGAAAGAGCTCAAGTAAAGGACCTAACATTATGCATAAAGGAACTAGACAAAGAATAATAAGTCCAAAATTAGCAAAAGTATGAAAATAGTAAAGATTGGAGCAGAAATAAGTAAAATAGAGACTCAAAAAAAAAAGAGATCAATAGTTGGTTTTTTAAAAGGTAAACAAAATTGACAAATGCTTAGCTAAAACTAAGAAAATAAGAGAGAAGACTCAAATAAATAAAACCATACATGAAAGACGAGACATTACAACTGATACTGCGAAAACACAAAAGATCTACAAAGGATTACCATGGACAATAAATGCCAACAAACTGGATAACTTAGAACAAATGAATAAATTCCTAAAAGCACACCTATTGAGCCTGAATTATTTAAGAAAAATAAAATAGCTGAAAAGACCAATAGCAAGTAAGGAGATGGAATCATTAATCAAAAGCCTTCTAACAAAAAAAAGTTCAGTAGGAAGCTTTGCAAGGTTATGGATATGTCTATGATTTTAAAGGTGAAGATGGTTTTATGATTAAATACTTATCCCAAACTCATCAAGTTGCAGACATTAGATGTGCACGGCTATTAATAATAATTATATCCCAATAAAGCAGTTTTATATTTTTTAAAAAAGATTCTATATAATGGAGGCACACAACTTTAAGTATTCAATCACAACAAGAAAAATCATTGAACAAATTTAATATATAAGTTGGGATAAACATTTGGTTTTAAAGGAAGTTTCCATCATCTGCTTGGGACTTTTGATCTTGATAATAAGCTTGATGATATGGAAAGGATTAAATAATAATCATCTGAACTTAGGTGATATATAAGTTTAAAAAAAATCATAATCCAAGACCAGTGCTAATGGCAACACCAACAAATTAAAGAAAATAATTGGTCAAAAGTTAAAATCAACAACTGGTTGGCATATCTTTTTCACTAAGACATAGTGTGTAACATAACAAATTTCATATTGAAAAGAGATATTTTGCATATGAGATATGTATTAAACATCCCAATTTTAAGAAATAATTTCAAATTTCAATATTGTCCAAGTCAGATATACCAAAAGCTATGAGAGTTACATATATTCACTGAAAATAATATTTATGATTTAATTTTAAACACTGCTTTAAAGTGTGTTACATAAGTCACTAAAGTAAGAGACTGAAAAAGACCTTAGCATATGGAAAGATCTCCCATGTTCTTGGAGAGGCAAAATTAATGTTGTAAAAATATTAATGTCCATACTACCAAAAGTGCTATACAGATTTAACACAATTCCTATTAAAATTCCAATGATGTTCTTCATAGAAATAGAAAATACCGTGATGAAATTCATTTGGCAAAATATGAGCCCCAGAATAGCCAAAGTAATTCTTAATGAGAAAAGTGAAGCAGGAGGCATCGCAATCGCAGACCTTAAATTATACCACAGAACTATAGTAACAAAAACAGCATGGTATTGGCACCAAAACAGACATGAAGACCAATTGAACAGAATAGAAAACACAAGACAAACCCATATACATAATTATCTCATACTAGACAAAGGTGCCTTAAACATACATTGGAGAAAAGATAGTCTCTTCAACAAATGGTACTGGGAAAACTGGAAATCTATATGTAGCAAAATGAAATTAAACCCCTATCTCTCACCATGCATAAAAATCAACTCAAAGTGGATCAAGGACCTAGGCATTAGACCAGAGATCCTGCACCTACTAGAAGAAAATATAGGCCCAACACTCCATCATTTCGGCTTAGAAAATGACTTCCTCAACAAGATTCCTAAAGTGCAAGAAGTAAAATCAAGAATCAATAAATGAGATGGTAAGAAACTAAAAAGCTTCTTCACAGCAAAGGAAACAATCAAGAATGTAGATATCCTACATAATGGGAGAAAATGTTTACCCTCCTGCACCTCAGAGCATTAATCCAGGATATATAAAGAACTCAAAAAACTTAACACCAAAGATATAAGTAACACAATCAATAAAGTGACTAAGGAACTGAACAGACACTTCACAGAAGAAATACAAATGATCAAAAAAATATATGAAAAATGTTCAACATCTCTAGCAATTAGAGAGATGCAAATTAAACTACATTCATATTCTACCTCATTCCAGTCAGAATGACAATTATCAAGAATACAAGTAAACAACAAATGTTAGTAAGGATGTAGGGTGAAATGGACACTCATACATTGCTGTTGGGACTACAAATTGGTGCAACCACAATGGAAAGCAATATGGAGAGTCCTCAGAAAACTTGGAATGGAACCACCATTTGACCTAGCTATCTCACTTCTTGGCATATATCCAAAGTAGTTAAAACCAGCAGCCACATCAATTTTTATAGCAGCTCCATTCACAATTGTTAAGCTCTGGAGCCAACCTAGGTGCCCTTAAACAGATGAGTGGATCAAGAAAATGTGGTATATATACACAATGTAGTATTACTCAGCCATAAAAAAGAATGACTTTATGACTTTTGCCAGTAAATGCATGGAACTGGAGACTATCATGCTAAGTGAAATAAGCCAATCCCCAAACCAAAGGTCAAATATTCTCTTTGATATGCCAATGCTAACATACAACAAGGCAGGGAAGGAAAGAATAGAAGTTCAGTAGATTAAACAAAGGGGAATGAAGGAAAGAGAGGGAGAATGGGAATGGGAAAGACAATAGAATGAATCTGACATAACTTTCCTATGTTCATATGTGAAAATATCACCAGTGAAACTTCACATCATATACCACAGGAATGGGATCCTAATTAGAATAAGTTAAACTCCATGTATGTATAATATGTCAAAATACACTCTACTGTCATATATATCTAACAAAAACAAATAAAACAAAAAATAATTTAAAATGTTTTATGTAAGTAACATATTTATTATGAAAAATGTGGATAATATAGAAAAGAATTAAAGAATAAAATAATAGTAAATTGTAATACCAATAAACAAAGGAAAAATGCTAAAGAGTTTTATTTTTCCCAGATATTTTCTATCCATGTATAAATATTAAAATCAAATTCTAAATTCAGTTTTCATAAACAACCTTCAGAAACTTGACTCTGTAATATTCTTGATAGATATAATTTGTTACCTATCTTCCTAATAATAAATATGTATATTGTTCAGAATTTTTTATTTTAAAATAATATTGTCATAAATATAGTTGTACTAAATATATAACCTTGTATATTACCTTAAAATAGATCCATGGGCATGAGATTGCTGAATCAAATATAATTTTAAAAATAATCACATACCATGTATTTTCATCTTGCTTTCCCAAAAGGATATACCAATTTTACCCTTCCACTAGAAAGGAATGATAATAGCCACCTCATTGCTCATTCACAAATATTTTTTAATTACCTTTAATGTCAGTCAATTACATAATATCTATACATAAAAACTTATTGTAATATTAATGTAAAATTTGTGAATTTTTTAAATCAAAACTATACTAAAGATTGTCTTTGTTACTATATGAATAAAGCAGTATTATTAAAATATAAGCAATATTTCAATGAGAAAGATTAGTTTATAATCAATAGAATTAAAAAATTGATTAAAATCATTCATACCACACCTGGTGCAATATCTTGCACATAGCAGGTATTCACAAAAGTCTATTAGATGTATGGTTGTTGACAAAATTTTAATTCATTGATTAGTGAAGAAGTAACTCCTAAAATAATAGTGCTTCCATATTGGGGACCCTAGCAACCATTGGATCTAACACTTTCACTGACAAGATATAGACACAGAACCCCAGAGAGTTTAGTAAATTAACAAATTTCACTCATCCATGTTTTCAGAAAACTTAAGTCACAAAATTCACTTTCTAAAACTACTATAACAGTAAAACAGGTGTGTTGTTAGATCCTTGTTAACCAAGTACTACAAAAGTTGGGCATTACTCGCGAAAGAACAAGCAGAAATGTTGTTCACTCATTATTCCCTTAGAAGTTACCATGTTCCTTTAGAAGCTACTATATTCTCACATGATCCAGCCTCTCTACCTACAATTGATTGATCAGTCTTGAGTTCTGAAACTCATTACCCCAATGCTTGTCAATAGTTAAATAGCTGAGCTTGGGGCATCTCTGTTTAAAGTTAGGTCAAGCAAGTCTTTCCTCTAAAATTATTTTAACTATTTCCATGAAGTAAACCCAAAGATTTAAAACTTAAGCGCCATTGGTCTATATGTTAACTTCACATAGCAGAAATCTGTTTTAAGAAAAAAGTGGTGTCAAAGCAGTAGTGCACTCAGATAGCTTTACTCACAACCATAAATTCTTCTAAGAAATTCTTCATCTAGGACTTCAAAGATCTATAAATAAAGTTCCAAAGAAAATAAGCAAGTGAAAGTCAAACATCTCTAAACATAAAGGAAACAAGCCACCATGGGTGAGATCCAACAACAACAAAAAAAATATGTAAAAAGAGTTACAAAATGTTACTATTGGCTGGGTGCGATCCAGAAGCTGAGGCAGGAGTGTTCAAAGCCAGCCTTAGCAACAGTGAGGCACTAAGCAACTCAGTGAGATCCTGTCCCTAAATAAAATACAAAATAGCTGCGAATTTGGCTCAGTGGTTGAGTGCCCTTGAGTTCAATCCCCAATACCTGCCCCAAAAAATGTTACTATTAGAGATATTAAACACAGGATATAGACTAAGAATGCTTACAGTTGTTTTTTAATTTAACAAAATTAATTTTTATTGCTTCATCATGCCAGTCTTAATTGAAATAGACATTTTATACTTCTAGTGCTTGGTAGTGAAGAATCCAATGACTATACGTAAGTACACTTTAGGGTCACTGTTTAGACTCATGCTAAGGTGCCATCTTTTGCATCATCATCATCAAATGTCAACACACTAACCAAATGTTCTTTCTGATAAGTGGATGCTTATCCATAATGGGGGGTGGGGACCCTGGGAAAAATGCAGAAGTTTGATTGGGCAAAGTGGGGAGAGGAGCAGGTATGGGGGCAGGAAAGATGGTGGAATGAGATGGACATCATTACCCTAGGTATATGTATGACTGCACAAACGGTGCAATGCTACATCACGTACAACCATAGAAATGAAAAGTTGTGCTGCCATTGTATACAATGAATCAAAATGCATTGTGCTGTCATATATACCTAATTAAAATAAATTAATTAATTTAAAAATGTCAACACACTAAAAAATGCAAATTTTTTAACATGATAATTAAAATAGTTTTGAACTTTCAGAGGGGATTTAGGAGGGCTTCAGGGAGCTGCAAACTACACTTTGAAGACCATGAACTTGGACTAACCTGGATTTACACTTGAGCTTGCAATGGGAACAACTATCCTTTTAATCATATACGAATTGAGGATGGCTGAAAAATATAAAGTTTTTAGCAAGAAGGGCAGGCGAGTAGATATTAAGGCAATTTACATGGTGTGCTACTGAATTTAGAAGTTAACAAAGTTTGCTTGAGATAATGTTAAGTACAAAATTCTTGAGAATTATACAATAATCAATCATAGCATTCTCTAAATTGAAACAATACTTAGTGTTGTATAAAGAACAAGCAGAAAACCAATCAGCATAATCACTCATGTCCAGCATCTTCACTAGATCATAAGCACCTTGAAAAGGTAATGACCATAACTAAAACAATACTATTATAACCCTGCATGGCAGAGCCCCTGACATATTTTAAATGTTCATTAAGTTTACTGAATGAATGAACAGATTAATAAAAATGGAGAGAATATTCTCAAATTCAGGGTATGATTATTGGCAGCAAATAGAATGATGTTTCAAAGATGATGATATAACAGAAGAAGCAAAGAAAAAGAGTCATTAAAGGCAATTCTGAAGGAGTATTTACAAGGAAATTAAATTGCCAATTCACTGTATTCTTCAGTTTCAAGTTTTTTTAACAGCTAATTCCAGCTTTATCTCTATAGGAATTAAATATGACATCTAAGAATGACTGCACTGAGGCATAAATGGGTGTGTGCAGTTGTGCTGTCTCATTCTTCTAAATCAGTGAATCACATCCATTGGTGAGCTCTTAATATTCCCTTCTTTAGATTCCATATTACAAAGAATGTCATTTACTTTTAACTGATCTTCATTTGTCTCTTTGAAAGGCAGTGTAACTGTGTAAAAACTGAATTGCTATTGCATCAATACTTGAACCCTTCCCAGCTTACAACTTTCCACCCAGAAAAAAATATCTTTTAGGAAGAAGAGGCACTAGCAAAAGAATTTTAAAAATCAGTTTTAATAAAGATCACTTTAAAAACTCTTAGATATTAAATTTCTGAAATTTTGTGGCAATATGATTTTTATGCTTGTCCACTTCTATTTCAGATACAATTTAATAATGACTTCTTGAAAGGTTTTTTTGCCTCCAAATTATCAAAAATGAATAATTAAGTTCTGAAAGACTTGTATCTAATTCTTAATTCTTAAGGCAAATCAGCCAAAGAAAATTCCATCATTCAGCCTAAAATTGAAACAAAATAGAAATTCCTCTCATACAAAATCAATCGTAGAAATCCACATTTTGAATCTTCTACTGACAACTACTGTTTATAATAAAAAGAAACTATTTTCAAAATAATTTTTAAGATTAATATCCATTTATCATCCTTTTGAAAGTGTTATATGTCACACGTTTAAAAAAAATATAGACTCTGAAACTGATTGACCTGAGTTTTCAATATTGTAGTTGTCCTTTTCTGAAAAATATAATCTACAGCAAATTAATTTCTCCACTAAGAAACGGCCTACCACCATATCTTTCCTGACTCTCTCTTCATACAGAAAGTATTCCCCAACTTTTGGCTTGCTGCAGCTGTGTTTGTAACTCATAGAACTTTTCTATTTTTGTTTTAATCTTCTTATACTCTAATCTAATCTGTGCAACAAGTTCTTCAAGTTCTTTGGAGGCAATGCCTATGTTTTCCTCATTTCTGTTCTTGCTACAGAGCAGAACACTGGGCCTGGCACATAGAAGCCACAAAACCTTTCTGTATGAGCTAAAAGAAATAAGAAAAAGCAAGGAATAAACATTTATTGGGGGTCTACAATACACTAGTATTTACAATACGTGTTTTCACACATGCTATTTCACTCAACCTTCACAATATTCCTTCTCAACAAGTATTACTATCCTTGTTTTCTGGTTAAGGAAATTGAAGTTGAGAGAGGTTAAACTCACAAAAACACTCTTCCTCCAAGGTGTTTACAATCTAATTTGGAGATGTACTGTGTATATTAATAACAAAACAATGTAATGGGAATGTAATATAATGTTTCAAGTAAGTTCAAAGGAAACATTAGTTCTAGTGGGAATGATTTGGGATGATTTTACCAATGAGGCCAAACCTAGATATTGTCAATAGATGGAGATAGAGAACATTCCCAAAATCTTAAAGAAACTTTCTAACAGGCAGTTCCTCCTCTAGTCTCAGGGACTTCTCATTCCCCAGTTAAACACTGGAAGGTTACATAAACTTTTACAAAATAAACCAATGAAAACAGAATTTAATTAGAAAAACAAGCTTTGTATTTGTACCATACAATGTTTAATAATAGTGTATAACATTTATTGAAGACTTATTAGATATCAGAAGTCTTGTGTGAAGGGCTTTTCTAAGAACTAAATGTTCTTCCAACATCCCACAATTATTCTGATTTCACAGAAAAGAAACTAGGCTTGAAAAAACAGTCATACAATTCTTACAAAGAATCATATTTCTATTTAAATGACTGAAGCAAGAGTTGGGCTTAGTTCATCAGATTCCAGAGCAAGCTCACAATGGTATATGTACAACTATTTCAAACCAAGGAACATTTGTGTTAACTCCCGTAAAGAAATCTTAACTGAAGCATACGGACTTCTCAAGTTACACAAGGATCTAAAGCATTCAATGTTATTTGAAAATTGAATAAACAAGTAACTATCACAGAAGGTAATAAAAAAAAATTTCCCCTTGACCTATAGTTGTTGCCAAACACTGTGTTTGTATCACTCCCATCTAAAGAAAGAATATAAACCCTTACTTTCCTGCCACTCCCACTTCAGCATTTTTTAATACAAACCTTTTTCATGTGCTCTTTTATTATGTTCAATTTATTGAGTTCATTTCCTCACCCCTCCAGAGACTGTCTTTCCGTAAACGGATCCAGAGACTGACTTCTCTAATAGTATTTGATGGTAATGATGATTGCAATGATATCCACCCACCACTAAGAGGAGTACTACACAAACAATCTAAAAGAATGTCACAATCCAATGAATGCCTACTTAATGCCTTAGCTGTTTTAGAAAGCATGATGAATATGTTCAGCATAATCTCAACTGCCACTTAACAACTAAATCTTTAGGATGAATAAGATGAGGAAGTTCACCAAGAAATTTTTGAATTTTACTCTATTATGTCATGCAAATATGTTGGTCTGGATTCAAATTTCTGAGCTAAGCAGACACATAAATACCACCTTACATTTCCATAAGGGCTATTATAGCTCCTGCAAAAAATGGTGTTCAGGCTGAAGCTTATTCTGTTCTTAGTATTGCACTTTTTGCCTAAGGTGAAAAGCTCAATGGTAAGTTTGAATAACAATGGATATGAAGATATTGTCATTGCAATTAATCCCAGTGTACCAGAAAATGAAACACTCATTCAAAGCATAAAGGTAAGAGAAAATTTTATTATCCACATATTTTTGTTTAAGTGACTATCTTTACCTAGACATACATAACACTCACACAGTTATAGCTTCCCAAAGTTGCTTGACAGTGTTCATCATTTATGTAGTATTTATCTAAACTTTCAAGATTAATATCTGCTAGTTTTATGTTTTTATTATATATTAATATAATTCCCTTAATGGATTATTGAAAGACTGAATTACTAAAGATTTTTTCAACTAGTAAAGCTAACAGAAAAACTTAAGAGAAAGTAGAGAAATGTCCTCATAACTTGTCTTCAAAAATTACTTTTATCAAGTTTAAAAAACTAATCTACATTTAAACTGTAGAGGCTCGCTATCTTACATTATTTCCCGGTTATTTATATTTGTTTACCTCTGGAAAATATAACATAAAAATGTTATGTACTTTATGTTAAAGAAAATATTTTTAAAATTGATTTATCTTCCTGATTTAATCTGTATTAGTATAACAAAAAACATTTTATATATGACATTTTAATATCTGCTATCTTCCTTGATCCTCTCAATATCCCAGTGAGGAGGTCAAGAATTGGGATTATGACTCTTGTATAAATCAGAGAAATTAGGTGATTTGAACAGACATACGTAAGTGGCAAAAGTAAATATTGCTGTTTGATAAAACTTCAGTATTTTTTTTTCCATGCTGGGAATTGAACCCAGGGTCTTGTGCATGCTAGGCAAGCACTCTACCAACTGAGCCACATCCCCAGCCCAAAACTTTTAGTCTTTTATGAGAAAATTCAAAATAAATCTAGCAAGTTTTAATTAACAAGTATAATAATCTTTAAACTTTAAACAAACTTTAAACTCCCAATTTACTTAAACAACCCAATCAGAAGAACCCATTTGATTAAATAAGCAACTTATCAACTAGCTCCCAGTCTTAATCACCTTTGTATCTCACCCAGCACCCTCATTTCCATCTTCAACTCATAATGCTCCATGGCAGTTGTGGACAAGTGAAAAACAGTTGGCTTTGGGAGTCATATGAGAATAAGTTTATAGACTAGAGAGATGTAATAAAATTCAGCCTATTCTTCAGTGATAGTCTTTAAACTATCTGAGGAAAAGGAGTTTACATTTGCTTCTTCTAGTTTGTATGCCTATTTTTATGCTTATTTCACTGCAAAATTGTTACCATGAGGTACTTTTTATCAGGAAATGGTAACTGAAGCTTCTACATACCTGTTTCATGCCACGGAAAGAAGAGTTTATTTCAGGAATGTAAGCATCTTAATTCCAGTTACCTGGGAGTCAAAATCTGAGTACTTAATGCCAAAGCAAGAATCATATGACCAGGTAGGCTATTTTGTGTAGTTCTTAAAGTGCTTTCTGTGGTTTTTTAAAAATTCATACTTAACAACTTTTGTAATTGCTAACTTAGTAATTAAATTAGAAGTAACTTTTCTTAGTGTAGACGAAAATTCCTTGCTTTTAAAATCCCCTTAGAATTTGCTTCCATTTGTTTTTTTTTTTTTTTTTTTTGTTTGTTTGTTGTTTGCTTGCTTGCTTGCTTTTCAGGCAGATGTCATAGTTGCTGATCCTTACCTGAAATATGGAGATGATCCCTATACTCTTCAATACGGACAGTGTGGAGAGAAAGGACAATATATACATTTCACTCCAAACTTCCTGTTGACTGATAATATGTCTATCTATGGGCCTCGAGGTAGGGATATTTATTTTATATTTATGTTCTTACTTCCAATGGGGGGAAAAACACATAAAATGTGATTAAGAGAATTTTTAAAGATTTTTAAGAAAAAAAAATAAGTATTAAGTTATACTTTTGTTTGGAAATATGCAAGTTATATTTAACCTATTTCTTTTGTGTGATGGGTTTAATAATAAAATGAGTTGTGGGCTGGGATTGTGGCATGATGGTACAGCACTTGCTTAGGACATGCGAGGCCCTGGGTTCAATCCTCAGCACCACATAAAAATAAATAAATAAAATAAAGATATTGTTTCCAATTACAACTAAAAAATAAATATTTTAAAAAATAAATAAATAAAATGAGTTGTTTATTGGTGCTAACCCATTTCAACTTTTTTGACCTAAAGAAAAGTGTTAATTTCTACAGGATCTTGACTCAGTTAGGTTGGTAAATAGGGAGAGATTTAAAATATAAGGAAACTGTATGAAAATATTAGAAATATAAATTTATAAGTGGCAATATTCTCTCATAGGCAAAGTATTTGTCCATGAGTGGGCCCATCTCCGGTGGGGAGTGTTTGATGAGTATAATGTGGACCAGCCATTCTATATTTCCAGAAAGAACACTATTGAAGCAACAAGGTATCACTGTATTGAACAACTTCAGTTTCAAAACTTTTCACTTAATGATTTTCCAATTTTTTTACACTACACAAACAAAGACTATCTCTCAAGTGGTTGAATTTTCATATGGTAAATTACAATTTCCAACCTGCACCATTATGAATGTATACAATTATGTCTGGTGAGTCCATCTGGGAATCAAGATCAATCAGGAACTGGGAATCATTTCACCACTCACAGAACTGTACTAATGTGTGTTACTGGCAAAAGAGAAAGAAAAAAAACCAAACCCTAAGAGATCAGAAAATTAGAATTCAACTCTACCCACTTTTTTGTTCAACTTGACATAATTTTTTAAGATGAAATCTGCTTCATGGAGGTAAGTTAAGCTGCTACAATTTCATGGTAAATATATTTTAGTTTTCATTTGAGGAAAATAGATATATTTTACAAGAGTAAGTGAGTAAATCTGTTTTTTTAAGAAATATAATTCTGGGGGTGGATAGAAACAGGTCCTATATATAAATAGATAAGATGTTTAAGCTTTTTTTAAAAAAATCAAGCATATGCAGTACTTAAAAGAGTACTGAATAACTACAAAAATCAATGTAATAAAGAAATAAATCTTTGAGAGAAAAAATGTATTAAAGAGGGGCGCTAGAAGAAACGGCTCTCCCTGGTGCTCTGTATTTGTTCACCTGTTCTTCACTGAGCTGCCTGGAATCTTTCACACAGACCAAGTGAGTGCTCAGCCCAGAACACTCATGCCTCCCACCCTCATTTCACAAAACTCCTAACTTGTCCTAAAATACCTATTTATCTGGTGACCTGCATGGAAAAGGAAAAAAAAATACCTATTGATCCTTTAAATGCTTCTCTAAATGCCTTTCCTTTCCTTCTATTTGAGGTTATATGACCTAGGGAGAGGTCCCACAGCAATATGTCTTTAACACTTACATCACATAGCAATTGTCCATGTAACTTGATTTTCCTCACTACACTTCAGGATCCTTGAGGACAGTGACTTTTGTTTTTAATCCCCTATCCTTGGGCCTGCTAAAAAGGCAAAGCAAAACAAATAATCAAAAAGTAAATTTTTATAAATTAATAAAAAAAACAATGAGTTTCCTTATAATCAGTTATTCAAAAAGATATAAAAGTAAAAACAAATATCTAAAACAACACTTATTGAGCTCTTATGTGTGACAGGCACATTAAGGCAGTGGATTCTTATCATGTTTAAGTTCAACTTTCAGACTAACTCTAGAGCTAATTCTCTTGGAAGATATTACTCACCATCTCCTTTAATGCTTGAAAAACAAACAAGGACTAATTTCATGAAATTTAAGAATAACATAAAATGAGAATACACTGCATATAAGCAGATTCTTTAGAAGCTTCTCTCCTTTCTCTCTCTTTCTCTTTCTCTCTCTCTCTCTCTCTCTCTCTCTCTCTCTCACACACACACACACACACACACACACACACACACACTCCCTGCCAGTGACTTGATAGTTATTTTCATCATGCAAATGAAATAGTTTGAATGCACATGCATTTGCATGCAGGGTTTATTTTTTATTTCTTCCTTCAGTCTAGGCTATTATTTCTCAAAACGTAAATTACCAAGTGCTAGAAATATGAAACTTGTGTACCACACATGCAAACTGAAAGGACCTTAAACATAATGTTGATTTTCCCCTCCCCACTAAGAACCAATTCCTTTGTATCTTTTAACTCATTTAATTTTCAAATATCTCTGTAAATTAGGAATTGTCATCTTTAGCCCAAAGTCACAAATATAATAGATTTATTGATAACAATAGTGAAGAATGAATGTTTAATAAACATATACTGAAAACACTGTTTTTATTGAAATCTATGGTAAATAGGGATAGAACGTTGTGCCTACTTTTGTCAAAATGATATGTTTGGTGCATGATCAATAGCAGTAGTCACTGAAAGTAAGATTTTAGGATGTTGGTCTTTATTCCTGATTTGCTTAGTCTTCATATATAAATGTAATCTATTTCATCATAGGTGTTCCACTCATATTACTGGTATGAATGTGGTTTTCAATGAATGCAAGGGAGGCAGCTGTATAACAAGGCAATGCAGACGTGACTCAAAAACGGGGCTGTATGAAGCAAAATGTACATTTATCCCAAACAAATCTCAGACTGCAAGAGACTCCATAATGTTCATGCAAAATCTCAACTCTGTAAGTATAGAACCCCTAGGAAAAAGTTAACTGGGGAGATGAATTTTTACTATGAAACTATGTCTACCAATAGGAAGGAAGAAATTATACAGGCAATTAAATAGAGGTCATTTCCTCCAGCTTTTCGGGATGTATCTGGAAAATTTTCCATCCTCTCCTTATTAACCTGTTTCATTTATTCACAAGTAGCACTATACTGTTCTCATTGGAGTCGCATAATAAATCCCTAGGGCATCCTTCCCTCATTAACTTCTGTGAACTGTGTCAAGAGCTACAACCTTACTTTTAATTCCTTTTCTAAGAATTAGCTATACTACTTTTCTAAAGTAATTCATAATGCAGCTTTGGAAAGGATTGACATTCTAGATTTCCCATTATCTTCCTATTAAGGCATACAAAGCTATTGTAAAGTGATATTATGAAAACACACACATATGGCTCTATCACCACAAAAAAGATACAACAGCAAGTTCACTGGAGTCAGATAGGCTTGTTATAAAAACCCAGCCTATAAGTTTCAAGCTTTGTCACTGTGGGCAAACTGCTAAATCTGAGATTTAGTACTTTCATCTCTTAAATAGGAATTAAAACATCTACTTCACATTGTCATTGTTAGCTTGCAAGAGATAACATAAAGTATTAGCACAGAGCTTAGCACAAGGGAAGTCAAAATAAATTCAAATTTTTAATTTTTAAAGCATGTAAAAAATTTGAGAAAGAGTTAGTTATCTCTTTCACTGGATAATTAAGCCCAATCTTTGTTTTCTTCTTTTTTACTTTTTTATTTTTAATCCACACATCATAATTAATTTTTATTCACATATAATGACATCCTGAACAGTGTGATATTTTGATACATGTATATAATGTATAATGATCAAATTAGAGTAATTAATTTTCCCACCACCTCAAATATTTATCCTTTTTTCTGTAGCAAGAATATCCAAAATCCTGCCTAGCTATTTTGAACTATAGAATAAATTATTGTTTATAATAGTTGCCCTACTGAGCTATAGAATATTAGAACTTATTTCTTAGAACTTTAATTTTATAGCAGTCACCCAACCTCTTCCTTTCTTCCTTCCCCCTATTCTTCTCAGTCTGTTCTAGATTCTGCTTCTATGAGATCAACTCTTAGCTTCTACATATGAAATTATAAAGTATTTGTTTTTCTGTGTCTGGGTATTTCACTTAATACAATATCCTTCAGAGTCATCCATGTTGCTGAAAATGACAGGATTTCATTCTTTTTATTGCAGAATAATATTCTATTGTACATATATAAACCATATTTTCTTACCATTTATCCATTGATGAACACTCAAGTTGATTCTATATTTTAGGTATTGTGAATAGTGCTACGATAAACAAGACTGCATATGTCTCTTTAATCTATTAATTTAATTTCCTTCAGATATATACCCAATGGTAGAATTGCAGAATAATATGATAGTTCTCTTTTTAATTTTTAAAGGAACCTCCTCATTGTTGTCTATATTGACTATGCTAATTTACATTTCCACCAACAGTATATAAGAGCTCCTCTCTTTTCTAAGCATCTTATCAGCATTTATTTTTGTCTTTTTATTATAGCAATTCTAAATAGAGTGTGAGGATATTACATCATAGTTTTGATTTGCATTTCCATGATTATCAATGATGTCAAGCATTTTCTTCTTATATCTATTGGCCATTGTATGTCTTCTTCTGAGAAATAGCTATACAGATCATTTGCCCACTTTTTAATTGGATTATTTGTGTTTTTGCTGTTGAGTTCCTTACAAATTCTGGATATTAATACCTTGTCAGATGGACAGTTTGTAAATATTTTCTCCTGTTCTGAATGTTCTCTCTTGATTCCACTGATAATTTCCTTTGTTGTGTAGCCCGATCTTAATTAATGCAAACTTATTGTAGCTACCTAATGAGTTTCTACACATGCAAAAATATTTTAAAATACAAAACATATGAAAGTTATCAAAAACAACATATCAAAATAAAGTACACAACCTCTAAATAGTAAGGCCACCTTATTTAAAGAAGCAGATTTTCATATATGAAATAACTAGCAACATACTTCTGTAGGCAAGTTTATAAAGATCTATTGTTTCTGAAAAAAATTAATTATTTTCTTCTTTTTGAATTGCAGAGGATGAAACCTAGGGCCTTGCCCATGCTGGGCAAGCACTCAATCACTGAGCCACCTCCTTCATCCCATAAATTTAAAATTATTTTGGTGCATAGGGCATTAATTTTGAAAGGCTTGAGTAAAAATATAGGCTTGATATTTTCTTCTAAAATGCTTACACTAACCCAAATTTTAAATAAAAATTGGTTTCCAGCTTAATAAAGCTCCCTCCTGAAGATATTTCACACAAGTAGGGAAGTTTACTTGTATCTGCTAATCAACAAAGGCTAGCCAAGAAGTTCTACATCTAAATAGATTTTTTTTTAAATGTGACACAAGAGGATGATCAGAGTATGTACTACCTGTTCCAAATGATACATTCCAAAATTAACTGATTATCAGGAGATTTATGGCATCTACCCAAAACTTAAATAATAATAAATGAGATTATGTAGCTGAAATATGGAGAGTAATTACATAAGATATGGCTCAGAGATAAATGTTTTAGTGATACATCTTGTCCAGAATAACACTAACTTCCAATTACCATGTCACAGACCAAATATATTGCATAAAATTTGTATCCAGGGCATAAAGTAAGACCCAGGAGAGATATGGTATGAAATATTGAAAATTCAACTTCATGACTTCCTTTCCATAATCTTTATTATTCCTACTTCAAGCCCAGACTCTATTAGGAGCTAGAAATGCAGAAATAATTAAAGATAAGCTGTCCTTGAGGAATTCAGTTTAGTAAGAAGTGTACAGATACAAGAAAAATACATACAACACAAAGTAAGAAGAGATATGAACCAAATGTTATAAAAGTAGCAAACATTTCCAACTGGAGATCCAAAACTGGTTTCTGAAGATATGTGTTTTGAGCTGGGATTTGAAAAGAATAAGTATGAATTTTCCAGAGCAGGAAGGGAAAGAATATTCTATTCAAAAAAAGAGATTTACAAAAGCAAAGAGTGGAATAAGGCAAGGGTTGCACAAGTTGCACATTGCCTAAATTAAAGAATTTAACATTGACTAGAACAAATCTCAGGCACATAGTGTTAAGGAACTTAAGAAGTGCCTTTTTCTAATTGTACAGAATTACCATTCAAGTTAGTAGAGAACGTGGTGAAAGTTTCTGGCATATTTTAGGGGGACAGAATGAAGTCCTATTGTAAAAGCAAAGGATACATAGTAAGAGTCAGAAAATTGGCCAAAATTAGGTTGAAGCAAGAAATGAAGTCCTACAAAGCTAAGATGTTTGGGTTTTGTCCTCTCAGTTTTGGACTGGTGATGTTATCAGCTTAATTCTTTAAGGAACACAGTTCTAATTGTGAAGAATAGGATGGCATGAGATGAGAGGAAGTGAGGAGGGAGACCAGTTGGGAAGCCAAGGCAATAGGAAGGTAACAGACTTGAATAAAGACAGTGGCAATGGTAAAGGAAAGGTCTGACAGGAATTTCACAACAGCTAAAACTGATCATAAACCACTGCTTTAATTGCAAACTATAAGTTTCTCCCATCTAATATAACCCCACTTGGGAAATGTAAATCAGAGCCATGTCAGAAACTAATTTAAATTTTTAAATTATCTTAAAATTTAAATAAAAGGCATTCAATGTTAATAATTTAGTTCTTCTAAAAATGAGTTTACAAATAGAGTGTTTGCATTGAGAGGACATTAAAATAATGACACTATTAAACGTAGTTCTTAGATGCTAAGGCTGCAAGATGATTTCCTACCTGAATATGGCACTAGAATATGAGAACTTTTTTTAAGTTACTAAGTCTTCAAAACTTGGAGGATTTTTACAGATTCTACAATACTGAAACTTCCATTGGAAGAGTTATTGGATTCAATTCCCCATTTTCTATTAAAAGACAAATAATTATATTCCTCATTTCTCCCTATACCTTCATTGTTTTTTTAGTGGTATTATTTTATTCTGTCAAAACGTACCAGAGTCAATAAAAATTCAAATTGTTACAATATCTGTCCTCAAGTTTTTCACTCAACTGTGACAATGTGGAATATACTTAGACAATTATACAAGACCATTTCCTCTATTCCACTTTTAAGAAACAGTTCAAAATTACCACAAACTAACACTCTCTCTTTTTCTTTAAACTTAAGACTTGAGCCCCACAAAATCTGGAAGGGAAAGTAAGAAGCTAACAAGCAGGTGTGCAAGCTGCCATCATCTTCCACTGACATTATCTACTTATATCTAAAAGAATTACCAAAAACTTTACCAGTGTATGTTGATGGCTTCACCTTGCTTCCAACCCTTCAAGTATGCAAAATGGATATCAGAATATTTTATTATGAAGAAATCTCTCACTGTCAAAAAATAAAATCTATGGAGGATGTATATGTCAGCTAACTGCATATTTGGAAAGGAATGTCATATTTCACAAGTTATTGCAATATTGTCTCCTAATTGGTTTCTTTCCAGGTAACTGAATTTTGCACAGCAAAAACACACAACACAGAAGCTCCAAACCTACAAAACAAAATGTGCAATCACAAAAGTACATGGGATGTAATCAAGGAATCTGATGATTTTCAGAATGCATCTCCCATGACAGGAACAAATCTACCACCTCATCCTACATTTTCATTGCTCAAATCCAAACATCGAGTAGTCTGTTTGGTACTTGATAAATCTGGAAGCATGAATACAGTAAGACAGTTTTTGCTAACTTTTAAATACTTAATAGAAATATAATTTAATCTTAGTTTTAGTATGCTAAAATATGTATAGATGTTCTTATAAATTTTAGCACAATGATTTTATATAAATAAGTACTAGAAGATAATGTTAAAAATTGTTAAATTAAGGTTAGTAGATTGTGAATAATTTTTTATTTCTTAACCTTTAATTCTAACCAAATATAAATTTCCACCATTTAACATGTCACTCTAATAAAAACTTCAATTTATTTAATGTGAGTATATTTTATATAATGTTTTATAATCTGCTTTTTTTAACATAATATACCTTAAACATTCCACATATAGAATATGTTTCCAGGAGTTTTCTGGTTTTTGAGGTTTTTGGTTTTTGCTTTTTGTTTTGTTTTGGCAGTACTGGGGATTATACTTAGAGCTTCACACACACTGAGCTATATCCCTAGACCTTCATGACATAATATTTAATGGTTGTGTTATACACACAAACACACATATACATATATACATAAACATAAAACAGAAATTTAAACAATTCCATATTGTTGGATATTTTAGAGATTTTCAACTTACTATAAAAAACACATTGCAATGTACATCTTCATATATACTTTTAAATTATTTCCTTTAAAAAATTCCCAAATTTAAAATTTTAACAAAATGTATCGATTTTTAAGACTTTTACAAGTGTAACAATTGATTTTTTAAGATTTTAATAAAATAAAGGACTTAAATTTTAAAATATATCAATTTTTATCATGATCTATGGCCCATAAAAGACTCTGTCTTTCAATAATCTGTCAAAATTTTTAAAAATTCAGTTAATATATCTTTTTCTTACAGGTAGACCATCTTGTCTCAACTCGTCTCCTTCGAATGAATCAAGCAGCAGAACTGTACTTAATTCAAATTATTGAAAAGGGATCTATGGTTGGAATGGTCACATTTGATAGTACTGCTGAGATCCAAAATAAGCTAACAAAAGTAATTAATGATAACACTTACCTAAAGCTCACTGCAAATCTGCCTAAAATTGCTAGTGGAGGAACTTCAATTTGCAATGGCCTCAAAGCTGGATTCCAGGTAAAATTATTTTTAATTTAATATCATTTGCCATTTACTATTGTTTTTAATTTTTCCATTTATCTTTGAACAAGGGTCATGTGTTCATAAGTTCCTCGTTTAATAACATTCTGGGGGTGGGGATATAGCTCAGTTAGTAGAGTGCTTGCCTTGCATGCACAAGGCCCTGGGTTCAATCCCCAACACCACCAAAATAAATAAATAGCATTCTGACACCATTGTGGTAAATCTCTCATGGGCAGTTTCACCAACAACCTCCTGAAGTACTAAGTGACAGTGGATAGGTAGGGGGAAAGAAATCCAGTGGGCACAGCCAAATCTCTGACATGCTCATAATACAATTCTCTATGAGTAGAAAATAATATCATTGGGAGATTGTGGAAGAGAGAAATTAATAACACATTTATATTATGGATAAAGAAAGCCCTATTCGTCAATTTAAACTGACATTTAAAAATCAGAGATGAGTCGCTCCACAGGCAGTATAGGACCAAATCTAATGAATATCAGGTGGAAGTTTAATAAAAACAAAAGTGTGAACTCAAAAAATTAGGTACAATTTTAAAAAACAATAAATAAATAAGAGGAATACTAGCAGGGTAAAGGAAGGGGAGGTAGGAGAAAAGAGGAGGTAAGGGAAAGTGGAATTACTTTTGAAATACAGTAAATTATATTACATACATATATAAATATGTCAAAATGAACCCCACTATTATGTATAATACACTAATAAAAACACTTTTTAAAAAAACAGGTGCACCTTTTGAGTAGTATACCAAATTGCCTCTAGTATCATTTGAATTTCTTCCAACCTAAGTTAGCTTCCACTTAAGCCTACTTATTGTCATGTTGTAAGTGACAAGGACAAAAACCTACTGCCCTCACTGATTCCTGTACCTTAGTTAAAGTGGTAGTGCTACTCTTTTCAAGGCCACTAATTAATCCCATCTCTTAACTTCCCTTATGGTACCTATTCATCCTAAAGCACATTAGCTTAAAAAGCTTGGAATCCTGGCTTTATTATTTTATTAACTAAATGATCTTGAGTAAATAACTGACCTAAGAAAATCTGTTTCCTCAACCTAGGTCATGTGGGTATAAGTAGGGCCTAACTTATTTATTTGTGGGAATTTTGTAAGATAAATAAATGCTGAAAAAAGGCTTGCTATTATGAAAATTATCATGATTCTTGTTATATATGTCTATTTATTCTAAAATATGACAGGTTTTATATATTTTGGGAATGTGACAGAATGTTCATGCATACTGGTCTGTATGTTTTTTCTTAATATATTTTGGCATGTTTCTTATGATAGTTTAATCACAAAGTCTATTGCTGATATATTATGCCAAATCACATTCAAAGTTTTAAAAGTTCTTCTTTATTTACATGCTGAAATCATATCAATACATAAAATCAATTTTACATAACAAAATCAAAACAATAGTAGCTATATTTTTTACTATATATTACCTATTTAAATGCTTTGCATGCATGATTTTATATCCTTATTATTACTTTCTGAGTTGGGAATATTATTATGCCCATTCTGCACATAAAGAAACTGAGGCGCAGAGTAATCAAACCTCTCAGTGTCTTACGGTCAATAATTACCAGATATACGATTCGAAACCTGGTCTTTCTGACTCTAGAGCCTGTAAACTTAATCCTTACACTAAGCTGTTTATAGAACTCGTGTGTGTGTGTGTGTGTTTGTGTGTGTGTGTGTGTGTGCATGTGTTAAGTCTTGAGAAAGTCTAAACAGTAATTACTCTAATAAGCAAATGGCAGAGCCAGAATTTGCTTTCAAGGTATCTAATACCAGTGCCAGTGTTCTTAGCTAATACTCTTGGTAGAAATAAGCAAAAGATGAAAAAAAAAATAAGCCCCATGCAGTGGTGAATGCCTGCAATCCTAGGGATTCAAGAGACTGAGGGAGAAGGATCGCAAGTTCAAAGCAGCCTCAGCAATTTAGTGAGACCCTGTCTAAAAGGGGCTGGAGATGTGGCTCTCAGTGGTTAAGCGCCCCTGTGTTCAATCCCTGGTACCAAAAAAAAAAAAGATGAAAAAATATTTGTGATATTTGATGAATCTATAAACATCCTTCCTCGTGGCAAATCAAAAATTTTTTTCTGAGAAATCCTAAGATTCTATAGTAATAATCGAATAAAATGCACTAAAAAGGCATATACCACATCATTCAATCTTGCTTACCCACCATTTATAATGATTTTACAGATGCTACTTAATCTGCAGCCTGCCAGAGCTGCCTGGATCATTAGCCTCTATCCCAAGTATCTCCTCAGATAATAATAACAATGGCTAGCATTCACTGAGTATTTACTATGTTCCAGAAATTCTTCTAAGTGCTTTATTCTTCCTTTCTGGGATAGCAGGAGTATGTATATTAGAGAGTTAGAAGTGTTGAGACTAGCTTAAAAATCTATTCATTACATCATTTCCATATACCACTCATTCTGGAACAATAATATAAAAAATTTCCTTTGGCTTACTCTGATGTATAAGACTAAAGACTTCTCTAAGAGTAGAAAACAGGTTTATTCTTAATTTAAATGTATTCAGAAATGACATTCTATAATTTAAAATCTGGCTTTCACTACCAGGCAATTACCTACAGTAACCTGAGTACCTTTGGTGCTGAAATCATATTACTAACAGATGGGGAAGATGATGCAATAAGCTCATGCTTTGAGGACATCAAACAGAGTGGTGTAATCATCCACACCATTGCTCTAGGACCTTCTGCTGCCAAAGAGCTGGAGACTCTGTCAAATATGACAGGTAAACCTTTGGAATATTGTTTGGATAGAAAATAAATTTCTAATCTCTCCAATGTCAAAGGCTCCTTCTCCCTAAACAGTAAAACTACTCAAAAATTTCCCATCTTAAAATTAATCTTTGTCCCTTCCTTGTCCATCAAATTAAGCTCTTCTTCCCCTCCTCTAGTTCTTCATATATCAGCTTCTCAAATTATTCAATATTTGCTGTCTTCATTTATTCCTCACCTACTTTCTGTCACTACCACTGTCTTCTCTATGGCTGTTCAACTGCAAGTCCAAAATTGTTGCTCAATTCCAAAATACCATTAAGTCCCACAGCAAAAATTTAGAAATTCCCATTTTATAAATGAAGAAATAGTAACCTAGGGACTACAAATGATTTGCCCAAGGACACAGTCCTGATTACTGATTGAGGCCTGTTTTCATTATCCCACCCTGCTCCCACCTCACCAAATCCTGCTAAATCTGTTTGGAATATTTCTGGTTTTCCCCTTTTTAGTTAGTCCTGCTACTACATTCTAATAAAACCCTGCCAACCTCCTGCTTAGGCTAACTCAATAATATTCCAGCTGGCCTTTCTTCCATTTATTAATTCAATAAATATGCATTGTCACATTTTTTTAGCAGTCACTGTGTTAATTCTTGCCCTCTCCAACTATTCTTTCCTGACTCTTCACACCAAGTAATCTCTCTTCCTTAAATCCTATATTATTTACTTCTGCAATTAATCAGTTTTTACTTAATTCTAAACTGTCATCCTCTGATTGTTTCAGTATGTTTTGGGGCCAACTAGAAAATAAGCAACTGGTTCATATAAACTATATTAGATTTCATTTTACAACATTATTTAGTGCTTAGGCCAGCTTTACTAATGTGGTATATAGCTACATTTGACAATAAATTGATATAAAAACAATAAAACTTGACTTTATTTAAATTTTCCTTCATTCTAACTTATTTGAGTAAGGTTTTAGTTATTGTAGGATTACAGTTGGAACACTTATACACTGAAAATTTCATAAATTTATTGGAAATTCATCTTTTATAAGTTTAAGAAGAAATATAAAATTGATTTTAAAGTATACTGATGACAGCAGAATAACAAATATGATTTACCCATTTAAAATTCCATTTAGGAGGACTTCGTTTTTATGCCAATAAAGACATAAATGGCCTCATAGATGCATTCAGTAGAATTTCATCTAGAAGTGGTAACATCTCTCAACAGGCTCTTCAGGTTGGTATACTAAGAAAAGTCTTTGCTTTCTCACAGCTGTAATAAATTTCTGTTGTCCTAATTATTTACTTTTCTTTCTCTAATAACAAATCTTTTGCTTAAAATTTTATCAGGTATATGGAAGAAAAATATCTTTACTGTGTTTGCTTCTCCATGACACTTACAGTCAATCTATTCCATTCTTCTATTCTTTATAATTACATATGCTTTTATTTGGAAAATTCTTTCATTTTTAATTATTTTAATTGAAATCTTTTGTGTATTTTGTGCTAGGGATGGAACCCAGGGCCTCATGCATGCTAAGCAAGTACTGTACCATTGTGCCACATACCCACTCCTTAGTTGAAATATTAAAACCAAATTTAAAATTACTTTGAACTGAATAAACTTTGAAATGTCATTACCTATAATAACAAATGGATTTTATGTGTCTCTTTTAATTATGTAACAGTTGGAAAGTAAAGCCTTGAATATTACAAGAAGGGAATGGATAAATGGTACAGTTCCCGTGGACAGTACAATTGGAAATGACACTTTCTTTGTTGTCACCTGGACAATACGAAAGCCAGAAATTATTCTTCAGGATCCAAAAGGGAAAATATATAAAACCTCGGATTTCAAAGATGATAAACTAAATATTCATTCTGCCCGACTTCGAATACCAGACATTGCAGAGGTACATCTTTTATCTTCATCATGTTTTATTAATCAAATTCTTTTTGTTTTGCATTTTTTAATTTGCTCTTTTTAGATATCCATGACAGTAGACTGTATTTTGACATATCATACATACATGAAGTATAACTTCCCATTCTTGTGGTTGTACATGATGTGGGGTTACACTAGTCATGTATTCATATATGAACATAGGAAAGTTACATTCAATTCATTCTACTGTCTTTCCTATTCCCATCTCCCCTCTCTTCCCCCCACCATTCCCCTCTGTCTACTCCAGTGAACTTCTGTTCTTCCCTTCCCCCCTCCCTATTATGTATTACATTTGCATATCAGAGAGAATATTCAGCCTTTAGTTTTTGGATTGCCTTATTTCACTTAGCATGGTATTTTCCAGTTCTATCCATTTACCAGCAAATTCCATAATTTCATTCCTTGTGGCTACCCCATTGTGTATATATAACACATTTTCCTCTTCATTTATCTGTTGAAGTGCACCTAGGTTGGTTCCATAGCTTAGCTATTGTGAATTGAGCTGCTATAAACACTGATGTGACTGCATCACTGTAGTATGCTGATTTTAAGTCCTTTGGTTACATCCCGAGGAGTGGGATAGCTGGGTCAAATAGTAGTTCCATTCCAAGTTTTCTGAGAAATCTTCATACTGCATTCCAGAGTGGGTGCACCAATTTGCAGTTCCACGAGCAGCTTATGAATGTACCTTTTTCACCACAATCTCGCCAACATTTATTGTTACTTGTATCCTTTTTTTTAATTTGTTATAATAGATTCATATGTGTACAGAATATGATTACAATACTGGTATGACTCTGCACCATGTACAGCCAGAGAAATGAGAAGTTGTGCTCCATTTGTGTACAATGTGTCAAAGTGCATTCTACTGTCATGTATAACTAATCAGAACAAATTTTAAAAAATAGAAGGGAGGGGCTGGGGTTGTGGCTCAGTGATAGAGTGCTCGCCTAGCATGCTCGAGGCACTGGGTTTGATGCATGAGGCACTGGGTTCGATCCTTGGCACCACATAAAAATAAAATAAAGGTTATTGTGTCCACCTACAACTAAAAAACAAATATTTTTAAAAAATAGAAGGGAGACAAGTCAAATAGAAGAGTGGATTGTGGGGAGGGAAAGAGGAGGCACTGGAAAATGAAATTGATCAAATTATACTGTTTTATTAATCAATTTCTATGTTAAAAAAATAAAGACAATATATTATATGCTGTCAATACTAAAACAGTGACAGATCATCTGTCATAAAAGAGTCAAATAGAATAATTAGGGATGCATACTCATACTATTTGCTAGTTTATAAAATCAGATATTAAAAATCCTTATTATTACTCTTTAAATTTCTAAATAATTTTACATCTCAAACAAAGAAAAGGAAATCATTACCAAAACTCTCAAGGAAACTTTCTTTTTCAGACAGGCACTTGGACCTACAGCCTTCTAAATAATCATCCCAACTCTCAATTGCTAACAGTAACAATGACCACTCGAGCAAGAAGTCCTGCCACACTCCCAATAATTGCAACTGCTCACATGAATCAAAACACAGCACATTACCCTAGTCCAATGATTGTTTATGCTCGAGTCAGTCAAGGGTTTCTGCCTGTTCTGGGAGTCAATGTAACAGCCATTATAGAAACTCAAGATGGACAACAAGTAACATTGGAGCTCTGGGACAATGGTATAGGTAATAGAAATCTGCATTAACTTCCATTGAACTTGAAATTCTCCTATTGGATTCCATGACTTAGAAGTCAATATTTCCCGTGTATGCTTATGAATCATATTTTAAAGAAAATTAATTTTAAATTGTAATTGTCAGTAATCTTGACAAAGCACAGGCATAAGCACATTTATCTTCTTAAAATTTCATGAACAGTTTTACTTTACCTCTGGAATTTAAGAATGCAATTATTCTCCATTTTCATTAGTGTTTCACATATTCTTTCTCTAGCATATTTTCCTTATTTTGATTAGCTTCTTTTATGAATTAGCTAATATTAATTGAATGCCTACCATGAATTATACTTTTCCCAAAATCACCAGGTTACCAAATGGCCAAGCCAAGCTTTGAACCAAAACATTCTGATTCCAGGGTTCACGTACTTAAAATACTGTGCTAAATTACCTCCCAAATTGCTGACATCAATAGTGCTCATTAATGGTAGTAATTGTCATTTTTTTTACTTTACTGAATAATTAATTATTATATTTCAATATCAAGGTGCTGATACGGTGAAAAATGATGGCATCTACTCAAGGTACTTTACAGATTACCATGGAAATGGTAGATACAGTTTAAAAGTACATGTTCAGGCAAGAAAAAACACAGCTAGACTAAGTTTAAGACAACAACCCAACAAGGCTCTGTATATACCTGGCTATGTTGAAAATGGTAAGTATCATTAAAATAGAAATGTGTCACTTGTTTACCTAAATTTCAAATGGCAAACATTGAACATATAATGTACTCTGAAAAACCTAAGTACATAACTATGTAATCATCTGTATATTCAACACACTGAGCAAGCAAAGATGAATAAAACAGGAGCTACAAAGATAAATAAAATAATCCTTATCCTCAAAGAATTTGAGTCAAATAATGGAGAAAGATAAGTTAAAAGATAGTTTTAACATACCATGTCTCCTTCTTCATTTCAAAATAATATTAAAACAAGTTTTTTTCCACTAAAAGCTGTTACTTTTTCAAAATCTGCTATCAAACAACATTAATCCTCTATAGTTGCAAGATCGGCTTACAAGATAAAGAATAGACATGGCAAAATGAAAAGTTTTTAAATTACTTTTTTTTTGATTGGGGGGGTGATAGGTAAAATTATACTGAACCCACTCAGACCTGAAGTCAAAGATGATGTGGCAGAATCCAAAATGGAAGAGTTCAGCAGACTAACTTCTGGAGGGTCGTTTACTGTGTTAGGAGTGCCACCCAAAGGTAACCAAACTCATGTGTTCCCACCTGGTAAAATTGAAGACCTTGAGGCTGGGTTTAAAGGAGATCATATTCAACTTTTATGGACTGCTCCCGGCAATGTTCTTGATAAAGGAAAAGGTAAGTTTGATACTAATAAAATATACTAAAGAAATACCATTGGCTTTAATTTACTGAAAATTTCCTAATGTCCCATTTACAAATAATATTTATAGAATGTCTACTATAGGCCAGTATTCATTTATTTTCAAATGTGAGAACTGAAGCTCCAAGAAATAAAGAACTAGCCCAGGTCACTTCTATAATATTTAGAAACAGAATTCTAAACCCCTCTTGTCAGATTCTGTTGTGCCAAAAACTCCCTCTCACAATTGGAACCATCTTGAAATTCGTTTGAGAAGATTGAGCAGTTTTCTATTAAATTCTTTTCCCCCAAACAAGGGAAAATTTTTAAAAGTATTTCCATACTTGCACAATTTTATTTATTTACTGATAATTTTGTTGAGTTTTCAAACACTATTAAATTCCAAGAAACAGTCTCAACTTTCAATATTTAATCAAATACAGAAGACACACAATTAGACAGATAATTTCATACAGTGAAATAAGAGAGAGGTTATTATAAACACAGAACGATATGGCATCTCTTTGGTGGACTACAAACGTCCAGTTGACATTAGGATCACAGAGTATATATATTTAAAAGGCATACCAGAGGCGTCTATCTCTGACCTGAGTCTTGAATAATGAAACTTGCAGACCAAGTTAGGTGAAGATGACCCATTGACAGACGCTCATGTGCAAAGAAACTCACTAGTTCAGGAGATTTGGCTATGGAATTTGAATAAAGTTCAAGACCGAAATATCTCATTTACTCAAATTCCTAATAATAAATTGCCCTAATTTCAAAAAGTTTATATCACTTCTATCTTTGCTTTACACTTAGCTAAATTCAATCAGTATTTATTGAATATCTGCCATATTCCAGTGTTATATAGACTAGTAGATTTTTACATGACAAAGTGAATCTTGCTATTTCCCCTGTACAGTGAGAAAATGAAAGCAATATATGATGTTGATAAACATTCTATCTCAAGGTCTGTAGGTGCTGAAACACCAGGTAGTCAGTAACTCTTTCTCTTGGGTTTCAATAAAATGCTTACTATATTAAGGTTCTCAAAATAAAAGATGCTTTTTAATCTTATACCAACTTATACAGCATTTTTAAAGCTGTATTTCTTTTTTAGCAATATTATACCAGGGAACAAAATCTTTCACAAGTCAGAGAAAATATAATACAACCACAAATAGATATTTTGTACTTCAATGTTGAAAACTCAACTGTGACAGCTTCTAAAATATATTATTTTCTCATAATGATTGTTAAACATATGGCAAAATCAAATAAAATTAAAATACTAATACTTGCACTAAAAAAGTCACAAATGAAATTACCTAACCAAATATTTAGTTCAAAATTCAATTCAGTAAAGACCAAACCTTCAGTAAGATTGTGTCTTAATAAATGTCCCTCATGCTTATTATAGGAACTAGAATTAGAAGTAATGCATTACTTATAGACACTGAGATCCATAAGAGAAAGTGCCTAAATTGGTGGGATCTAATCTCCCTCTTTTCTTGTGACATACAGGAAGAGGTAAAAGTAACCATCAAATATTACCTTCAGACATTACAAAAGTAAGGTAGTAGCAGTATCCTAAAGAATAAATGAAGGCTGGGAATGTAGCTCGGTTGGTAGAGTGCTTGCCTCACATGCATCAAGGCCCAGGGTTCAATCCCCAGCACCACAAAAATAAAATAAATAAATGAACATCTATATAATCTCAAATGAGGCACTTAAACCCAATGGGACAAAACTACATACCTGTCAAATATGTAAATTAGACCAGATGATCTCAAAATTACTAAAACATGTAGATATAATTCTAGTATTTTATGATACTCTACTTCAATCATTTCAAGTGTCAACAACTGTAATGTTGGACAATAAGTAATTAAGGTGACCAAATACATGCCCATTACAGTATCAGATGCCTTAGATAATACAAAAGAAGTATAAAAAATAGTCTTTGAGCCAGGCACAGTGGTGTATGCCTGTTGTCCCAGTTACTTGGAAGGCTCAAAAAGCAGGATCACTTGAACCCAGAAGTTTAATGTCAGCCTGGGCAACACTCTGATTCAAAAAAGAAAAAGAAAACCTTTGACCTTCGATAACAGGACCTCACCTGAATGAAAAATTGAACCCGAGCCAGGCATGGTAGCACATGCCTATAATTCCAGCGGCTTGGGAGGCTGAGACAGGAGGATAGCAAGTTCAAAGCCAGCCTCAGTAACAACGAGGCACTAAGTAACTCAGTGAAACCCTGTCTCTAAATAAAATACAAAAATAGGGCTGGGGATGTGGCTTAGTGCCCCTGAGTTCAATCCCTGGTACCAAAAAAAAAAAAGAAAGAAAGTAAAAAAATTGAACTTCCACATAACAATCTGGAAAACTCCATTCCATGTAATATGAGTTCATGGGAGACAATCATCAGGGTGCATGAAGTATTTGACCAAGACTTCATGAGAACTTGGTCCTCGGTTGGACCTTAAAAAAAATGAGTATAAATTGCATATAGCAAGAGAGAAGCACACTGCAGGAAGAGAAGGAACCTTCACACTACATGATCAAGGTCAAGAAAGCAAAACTTCACAATGGAATAGCAGAATTAAAGTAAGGGATTGGTACCTAGATCCACCTTAATGGAACATGGGATTTGTGTAAATGGTAGAATGACTCAATTAGGCCTATCTATGGAGAAATTATTAAATAGAAGGTTTGAATGGAAAAAAACTGAATCAGTTATATTCTTCATACACTTGAAATATCTTCAATATTTCCTGAAAACATAAAGTCTTCACTTCAGAAAAGGGTATTTGATGTTTTACTCTCGTGTTTCAGAATGTTGGAAGATATTTTTATATCAATTACTGGTGTATATCTAAAAGCAGTGTGGCATGAAACATTTACACAGGCATCTTCTTTCCTTTTCTTTAATAATTATAATAGCTAATGAATGTTTGAATTCATTAATGTTTATTAAATTATGCTAAACACTTTTCATGCATTATCATTTACCATTCTCACCACTAGAATTATTGAATAACTATTTTACAGGTGGAGACAAGAAAGGTTATTTTTTTATCTTGTTGTTATTACACAGTTTGAGAATAGAAGAATTCTGGTCCTAATCAAGGTCTGCCTAGTTTCTGAGCACATATTTAGTTAGTACAAATCTCTACCTTATTTTGCTCTTTGTCCTTGTCTCTCTTTCCTTCTCTATCTTCTTTCTTACTCCCAATATTCCCTCTCTTAAGAAATAACATAAATGCAAGGTACTAAAGGTCTTTAATATATTTGAACATTATTGTATTTCTTGTTCTAAATTAAAAAGTGGATTCAGTTCTATATATTTCTCTTTTAAAAAAGAAATTTAGATTCTGGTTCTGTAAGTAGTATATGATAATGAATTAAATTTTTCTGTGACTAGATAACTATACCTAAAAAAACTTTACATATATTTGTCCTTAAATAACCAGATAAAAAATATATCTAAGGGTCCAGGGTTGTGGCTCAGTAGTAGAGCACTTGCCTAGCATGCATGACACACTGGGTTTGATCCCTAGCACCACATAAAAATTAAAACAAATAAAATAAAGGTATTGTGTCCATCTACAACTAAAAAAAATTATATATATATATATATGATTTCCACAACTAAAACCTACTGTGAATTTTTGATAGCTCCTAAACGTAAGGTAGTGCGACGGCAGTAAAGCATCCTGGTGATTTGAACAGACATGTGTTTGTTTTTCAGCTAAGAGCTACAATATAAGAATAAGTAAATGTTTCCTGGATCTCCAAAAAGATTTCGATATTGCTGCTTCAGTAAATACTTCTGCTCTAATACCTAAGGAGGCTGGCTCAAAAGAAATTTTTGAATTTAAACCAGAACATTTTAAAATAGAAAATGGCACCAAGTTCTATATTGCAATTCAAGCTATCAATGAAGCCAATCTCACTTCAGAGGTTTCTAACATTGTACAAGCAACCAAGTTTATTCCTCCAAAGGAAACTAGCATCCCAGCTTTGGGTACCAATATCTCTGCAATCAGTTTAACAGTTTTGGGATTAGCTGCAATTTTATCTGTATTTTAAACTAAAAATTTGTTCTAACTAAAATTCAATGTTACATATACTTGGTAAACATCTATTTAGAAGTAATTTACTAAACTATACAAAATTCTTTGTAGTATATATATGTATAAAAATTATAAATTTCTTAATTATTTGAGTTAATACCAATCAAGTTACTAAATGTACATCAAAATTAATAATTCCTATCTTCAAACAATCCATCCAATATTTTTTAATATTAAAGAAAATACATATTTGTAATTATGGGCTTCATAAGAAACATTTTCAGAGTATGCACAAATTTATATAGTATATTAACAAAATCAAAATTTTTACAAGTTATTTAAAAAATATTTATGTATACACAGTAGTATAGAATTTTTTAGAACGATGTATATATGCTTGATTATGAGTGAATACTTCATGTTTACATAAACTATAATCCAAAATGACTATAAAGATAATTTTTCAATGATAAATGATCCAAAGTCAGCCTGGGAAACACTCTGATTCAAAAGAGAAAAAGAAATCCTTTGACCTTAGGAGGTAAAATTTACTTTCTTTTCATTGATTAAAAGTAGTGTATCAAAGTTTCAGCCTTAAGCATGAAATAACTGGCAACAGTACTATTTCATATAAATTGTGGAACATCATAATAAAGTTCTATTTTTATTCTGAGGTCCTAAAAGTATTACCAAGATGGTTCACTAGGACAGGAAATTTTTTGTGCTTAGCATCCAGAATGGTACTTGATATGTAGTAGATATTCAATAATACTTGTTAAATAAGCTAATGAATATTTTCATCCTCTCAAAAGAAATACAAATTTGATCCTATTACATCAAAAATGCTCATATAATATCAATGCACATAGTTATTTATTGTGAGGACTTCATGTAATTTTCTAGCCACTTAACATTGTCTGAGCCAATATATAAAGTTCATAAAATTAATTGTATATCACCTCAATGGAATTTATAAGCTAATAATATAAATTAAGCTATTAATATTGCAATGGTGGGATTTTTCTGAGGGGGACAGAGAGAGAGTTTTATATCAAAGGAAAATCCTTTGTTTATGGGCAAAATTTCAAAAAGCTTTCAAATACATACAAAGAAGAAGTTATATAAAAATCATAAAATATTAGCAAACCAAACCCCTAAGAAAATATAAAAAATAATAATATATCATGACCAAGTTGAATTTATCCCAAAAATCAAAGACAACTTAATATTAGAAAATCATGGGGCTGGGGTTGTGGCTCAGTGGTAGAGTGCTCACCTAGCATGTGTGAGGCCCTGAGTTCGATCCTCAGCACCACATATAAATAAATAAATAAATAAATAAATAAATAAAATAAAGTTGTTGTGTCAACTTACAACAAAAAAAAAAGATTTTAAAAAAAGTTAAAAGATTACTATATTTTACCAAATTAACAGATTATAAGGAAAATTAGATTATCATCTAAATACACATAGAAAAGTATATTATAATTCAACCATCATTCTTCATTCAAAATGAAATTTTTGAAAATTATTAGGCTAAAATTTTAACCTTAAAGTCCAAACTCTGATCATTTGAAAATAAAGAAAAAGGGCATTAAATCTTCAGGTAGAGATAAGAAATTAGACATCAAAAAGTAATAATTCTAAATTCCAGGAAAATAAAAAAATTCTATCGATGTTATATGAAAGCTTATAGATTATAAAATTATGAAAGCCTATAGAATCAGGAAATGGTAAATTTATGTTCCTATACTTGACCAGTATACTGAATGATAGAGCTTTAGCAGGTACTGAAAAAAGCAAAGTTCCCATGCAATAAGGAAAAAAAAGGAATAGAAGATATAATAATTGAAAAAAATATTAATTTTTGCAGGTGACATAAAAATACAATAGAATAAAAAATTTAAATTAAACAAAACTAAACTGAAAAGCTGCCAGGCACAAAATAAATTATAAAAAAAAATCAATAGCACCCAGTCATTACTTTCATCTTTAAAACAAGAAAAAAGGTGTACTGAAAATCACCAATTCTTCTTAGATCTATCAGAGAACTGAAATCACACTGCAATCTGCTACCAGAAAATTGGAGAGACAGGCAAATACAGAAAATCGTAGATTATCAGGAACAGAAACCTGCCAGTGAAAATACCAGTAGAAACTGGTATGATGAAACTGTAAATGATGAATTGCAAGCAACTCTGAGTGGATAAGCTTGAGAGTTAAAACATGTCTAGGAGCCTCACCACATTCTTAGAGTGAGCACTAAGGAAAAATGAGAGACTTTCAGGAAGGAAGGAAGAATAATAACAATTTGGAGATATGCCTAGAGAATTCTGTTCACCTTAACAAAAGCCTGTCCTCAAGGAAGCCTAACTGCCTTAGGTTAGTTGGTTAGTTAGTGCCTAACCAAGTTGGAGTAGGGAAAATACTCAACTCCAGTCTCTTATATTCTTCCATATGAAAGAGGAAAATACCCAATTTAAGAGTCCTCTAGTATTCCTTCTCATCAAAGGGGAATAAAAGGCTGAAAAGCACTTGTGAAAGTCACAGCCCTGGAGAGACAAGCACACTAAAAGACTGAGACCTAGGTTTAGGACTACATGATAGTCCTCCACACACAACATACCACTACATTAATAGGCTGCTATATATGAAAAGGAGACTATGGATGAAAGAACTAGAAACCTAAAACCCAATCTAAGACAGTGCCTCTAAGGAAACTCAAAGATAACCAGGGAGTTAACAAAAGTACCCTAAAGAAAATTTTTGACACCTAAAGCTACGGCAAACAATAAACACAATCTAACTTCTAGCCAGGTAATATAAAACCTCACACCAATAGCCTGTTTACCACAGTTCATTTTACCTAAAACATCATGTCTGACTTTTGATGAAAAATTGCAAGGCATATTAAAGAAAAAAATCTGAAAAGAAAGTGGGAGAAAAAGGACATTATGACCAGATTGAGATATAATGAAAAATTTGGAATTATCAAACCAAGAATTTAAGTAACTGTGGTCAATGTGAGAAAACTTCTAATGGAAAAGGGGACCATATGCAAGAATGAGACATGGGTAATCGTAAGAAGGAGAGACATAGAAATCCTAAGAGAGAATCAAAAATGCTATAAATATAAAATATTGTAACAGTAATGAAAAATGCCTTTGGTGAGCTAATCAGTAGACATAACACAGCTGAAAAATAATTAGTAGCTTTAATATATATCAGTATAAACTTCTAAAACTGAAAAAAGGAGAAAAAAACAAACTGAAAAGAATTTTCAGGAACTGTGGAATGATTACAAAAATGTATAACATACATGAAATGGGAATAAGAAGAAGAAAGGAACAGAATAAATATTTAAAGTAATAATACCTAAAAATTTTCCCAAGTGAATGAAAGACATTAAACCATGGATCCAAGTAACTCAAAGAACACCAAGCACAATAAAGAACTATAAATAGGTATATCACATTAAAACTTGAGAAAGTAAAGATAAAGACAAGGTCTTGAAAAAATATAAATTAAAAAAATATTACCTATAGAAAAATAAGGACAAGAATTACATCAGACTCTCTTCAGGAACCATGGAAGCAAAAAGAGAATGAAGTAGACATTTTTCCCACATTTTTTAATTGGTACATTATAGTTGTACATAATGATGGAATTCGTTGTTATATATTTGTATATGCACATGATATTGAAGTGAACTCTTAAAATGCTGAAAGACAGCCCAGTGTTGTGGCATATGGCTGTAATTCCAGTGATGCCGAGGGCTGAAGCAGGAAGATTTCAAACTAGAGGACAGCTTCAGCAACTTAGGGATACTCTCAGTGATTTAGTGAGACCTTATCTCAAAATAAAAAATAAAAAGGAATGGGGATGTAGTTCAGTGGTAAAGCACCCCTGTGTTTAATCTCCAGTACCAATAAATTTTTTTAATGGTTGAAAGAAAAACCACCATCAAATTCTGTTCCCAGAGGGGAGGGGATGGGGGATAGTAGAGGATAGGAAAGGCAGCAGAATACAACAGACACTAGTATAGCAATATGTAAAACAGTGGATGTGTAACCGATGTGATGCTGCAATCTGTATACGGGGTAAAAATGGGAGTTCATAACCCACTTGAATCAAAGTGTGAAATATGATATGTCAAGAACTATGTAATGTTTTGAACAACCAACAATAAAAATTAAAGGAAAAAAATAAAAAATAAAAGATAATAAATTAAAAAAAATCTGTTCCCAGAAAAATTCAAAAGTAAAAGAGAAATAGAAAATTTTTTAGAAAAACAATCAAGGAAATTTTTCTCTGGAAGACCTGCTTTGTAAGAAATGTGGTAGCATCCTTCAAGATATACCCCCATGACTCTTGCCTCCTGGTATATATACCATTGTATGAACCTTATTCTCAGTTCACAGGTCTTCAGATCAAGTAGAACTTTACTTGAGAAATTACACCCAAGGAGCCTCATCTGCCCCTAAACATAATTTATATGAGAATCTATACTTCAATCTAATGCTATAATGGAATGAAACTTTGGGAAGCCTTGTTAGAAGGATAAGTAGATTATATATGTGGGAAGAACAGTAATTACTGGTAGCCAGAGGACTGACTGAGATAACCAGCCTCCAAGAGGGCCCCCCAATCACACTTACTTACTTATATAGTCCTCTACCACAGTTAGGTAAGATTATTTGTACAACTAGGTTATTTCAGGAATGTTGGAGTGTGACTTCCAAGGCTAGGTTATAAATGGCATTGCAGCCTCTACCTTACTCACTTACTCTAGGAAATGTCAGCTGCCATGTTGTGAGAATACTAGTTTCTCTATCAAAAGATTCATGTGGTAAGAAGTGATGACACTGCAATGGCCAGTGTCATTTTGCCAGCCATGTGAGTGAGCATCTTGGAGAAGGATCTTCCAGCTCCAGTCAGGCCATCAAATGACTGTAGACCCAACTGACATCTTTACTGCAATCACATGAGAGACCTCAACTCAGCACAAGGAAGCTAAGGTGCATCTGAATTCCTGACTCACAAAAGTTGAGAGATAATAAATGTTGTTTTAAGCCACTAAGTCATGGCATAATTAGTTATCTATTGCTACATAACTAAATTATCTAATAATCTAAATTATATGAAATAAAGGTTTATAAACATTGATCTAATTTTGAAGAAGATTAGTAAATCTTAGCTATAACAGAATACCTGAGGCTGAGAAATTTATAAAAGATAAAGGTTTATTTTGACTCATAGTCCAAAAATTAGTCAGCCACATCTACTGAGGTTTCAGGCTGCCTCAACTCTTGACAGAAATACAGATAGATGGAAAACAGAAGAGAAAGAGGTTGTATGTGGAAGAAATAAAACATGAGGACAGCCTTATTTATGACTACCCACTCTCACAATAACTAATCCAGACCTGAAAGAGTGATAACCCACTCTGGTAAGAAAGGAATTGATCCCTCTTAATGATCTAATCACCTCTTAAAGGTCCCACCTACCAACACCACCATAGTGGCAAATTTCAACTTAGGTTTCAAAGAAGGCAAACCATATTTAAACCACAGCAAAAGCCCAATGGCAAATAACTGTAGAAACAAAGGAAATGCACTATTAATTAGAGGAAACATCAATTGCAATAATACCTTAACATTCATCAGGTTGATAAAAATTAAAATACAAATAATACCAACTGGAGGTGAGAAAATGAAAAAATAATGATTCTTATCTTCTATTGTCAGAAGTATAACTGAAACAACATTATGGGAAAAAAAATAGTGGTATTTAATGAATTCAATATACACCCTACCTTGGCCTCCCAACAATCACATACTCAGACATAAGTATCAGAGAAACCAGCACACAAATCAAAAGCCAACTTTACATGAGGATATTTATGATAATGTTATTTTGTAGTTACAGAAATTTGAAAGCAACTTTAGGTGTCAATCACTAGAACAGAAAAGTTAATACAATGAATGCTTAATTTGAAATATTATAATCCAGTTAGAAACAATACAGTAGATGTGTATACCATAATAAAATAGATATTAAAAATATAGTGCTCCATTTAAAAAGCAGGAAACAAAGTAAGATCTGTAAAAACAACTTTTTTATAATATACACAAAACTTATGTATATTTTACACACACACACAGACATACAAATTATTTTACCAGAATATATAACAAATGTGTTAAAGTAAAAGCTTTTGAATTTAAGAGACAGGGAATAGAATATAGATAGTAAAAATAAAAATATAGTACAATAGCAGGCCAAGGATCAATGATGATAGAGTATTATCCATTGAGAAGAATTATTCACTCAGTTCTATACCTGAATTTCAAATGAAAGAAACAAAAACAAAAACTACTACTACTAATAAGGAAACCTATCAATGAAATTCGCCATATTAACAGATTAAGAAATAAAGTAATGAGTATAAAAGAGGAAAGACATTTGATATTTTGAACTACCCATTCATGATTTTTTTCCCTAGAACTAGAGTGTGAACCTGGGGCCTGATGCATGTTAGGCAAGCACCTTCACTGAGCCATATTTCTAACTGAAAATTTCCTTTCTATTTTGTTTTGAGACAAGATCTTGCTAAATTGCCTAGGCTGTACTCAAACCAGTAATCCTCCTACTTGGAGATTCCCAAGTAGCTGGGACTACAGAACGGCACCACAGTACCTAGTTTAATTAGCCTGAAAGTTGTTTTTGTTTTGTTTTGTTTTGTTTGTGTGTGTGTGTTTTGTTTTTGTTTTTAACAGTGCTGAGGATCAAATCTAGGGCCTTATGCATGCTAAACAAGTGTTCTACAGAATAAGCTACTCCTCCAGATCAATCCATGATTTTTTTAAGAAAAGAAAAACTTATCATACTGGGATATTTAAAGGAATTTTAATCAGATTACCAAGACAATACTATACCAAGCATTATAATATCAAGGAAACATTAGAAGATTTCCCATTAAAGTTAGGTATTCCACAAGATGCGGGGAGCACTATTATTAATCTGTATTACACTGATGGCCTTAACCAATATAAAAAGATAAGATAATAAATCAAAAGTATGACTATTATAGAGTAACAAATCCAATTAGTTGGAAGCCATAATTATCTTCATAGAAAATACTAAAAGATGCAACCAAACAATATGAATATGAAAATTTCCATGTATGAAACTTAATAGTGTCCTTATTTATAAGTAAGTCTTTTAGAAATTGTAATTTTTTAATATTTATTTTTTAGTTTTAAGTGGACACAATACCTTTATTTTATATTTATGTGGTACTGAGGATGGAACTCAGTGCCTCAAGCATATTAGGCAACCACTCTACCACTGAGCCACAACCCCAGCCCAGAAATTATAATTTATAAAATTCACATTCACTTAGGAACAAAACATAAAGTACCTAAAAAAAAAAAAGATCTAACTCAAAATGCATAATTGATAGAGAAAAACTATGAAATATCACTGAAGACCATTCAAAAAGATCTGAAGGAGAAACGTATCATATTCATATATTAAAATACCCAATATGTTTTAAACCATAATGTTTTAGCCTTTTGAATTTTTTTAAGTATTTGAATTTTGATTATTAATACATATGAGAGCATAATAAAAAATAATTTAAGGACTGGACTAGTGACTCTGTGATAGAGCACTTGCCTAGCATGTGTGAAGCACTGGGTTCAATTCTCAGCACCACATACAAATAAATAAAATATAGGTCCATTGACAACTAAAAAATATTTTTTAAAAAATAATTTACAGGCTAGAGTTGTAGCTCAGTGATACAGCACTTGCCTCATACTTGTGAGGCACTGGGTTCAATTCCCAGCACCACACATAAATAAGCAAATAAAATAAAGGTCCATCAACACTAAAAAAAATATTTTTTAAAATAATAATAGTAATAATTTAAATCACACACAAGTTTGTGACAGTAAGAAGCAGGTATTTTCCAGACCAAAAAAAAAGAGGGGAAAAAAAACATATCAACAACTCAACAACAAAGAAATGGGCAAAAGCACACAAACAATCAATTTTATAGAGGAAAAATTAAAAGACCAAAAAATGTAGAAAAAAAATGTCTCAATCTTGAAGGTACCAAAACTGCAGATAAAAAAGATACTATTTCCACCAAATTATATCTATTAACTTTTACTTAGTAAAAATGGGAGGAAATAGGACTTTCTTCTGGAGGCAACTTGGCTATATTTAGTAAGATTTAAAAACATGCATGTTACTTACAGGTATATTCCTACATATGTTTGTGTTCCAGGATATGTAAAGAAAGACATTCCCTGTAGAAATGTTTTTCAGAGTGAAAACTGGAAAAATCTAAGCATCCAGAAGTAGGGGACTGGGTAGACTTCTGTACAATAGCTAAAAGAAATAATATCAATATTTAATCTATATTAAACAAATTTAAAATATATAACATTAAGAAAAATTCAGAATGATATAATGTACATAAATTAAAACAAACTGTACTATATTTGTTTGTAAGCATAAATAAGTATTTGAAAAATTGGTTAGGCAGGAGGCACATCAAACACTTCATAGAGGAAGATTTGGGTGGTGGACAGAAAGGTAAATGAGACTGAGGGTGTTGACTTTGTTACCTATGTCTTAAGTTTAAACCATAATGTTTTAGCCCTTGAAAAAAAACTGATATGATTTTTTTAATTGTTATATCAGGAGAATGAGAGTGTTTTGTTATACTGTCCTTTGTATTCTCCCAGATTTTTTAAATTTCTTAAAATGTAAAATAAAAATCTAATTTCAGGCCCATTAAATAAATTTACAGATATTTTCAAAATATAAACTTGAATTACGGACATCAAGTGTTGTACCCACGTATCTTGGTTTAGCTCTGCATGCATACAGAGGTATACTATATAGAAAAAGTGGGGGAAATAGTCTATGACATGACTAACCAAGATTACTGTACACTTACTTTGACAGGCAATGAAACCTGCAGATGCCTGAGCAAGTTGTAATACAGTTTGAGCCATACTTTTAGGAATATTCATCTTGAAAGCCCGTGTAAAGAAAGCTAAAATTGAGAGATAATTTGGGATCTATTAGAGTCTAGAGAAGAACAGATTAATATAAATAAATTTCTCTAGCTTTATTATCACATCCAAGCATCAAAGGTACTTGAAAAACGTTGACTAAGTATAAGATATTTTAATTCTTAGCTCCTCAGTGGATATATTCTCATTTTGAAAATTAATTAGCCTCTGTATTTACATTGTCAATAGATATTTTAAGTCAGTTAGATATGAATGTGATGTTGCTATTTTATACATGACCCAAATAGGAGGGATTTTAACCCATAGTACTTACAAAAGTAATATCTTTTGCTGTCAGACTGAGAAATTTGTAACTATAATAAAAACAAAAATTACTGAACTAAGTAAGCTTATTAGACAGCAGGCACTGTGGTAGAAACTTGCCACATATTTTCTCATTAAATCTTCATTTCTTGGACATCATTATCCAAAAGTACGTGTATGAAGACATGAACTGGGTGTCAACACAATTTATATACAAACAGAGATATGAAAAATTGTGCTCTATATGTGTAATAAGAATTGTAATGCATTCCGCAGTTGTGTGTTTTAAAAAATAAAATCGATTACATAAATAAAATAAATAAATCTTTATTTCATCACTACAAGACAGACATTATTCTGAATGCACACCTAACTGATAAGGAAACTGAGGTTCAGTGAAGATGTGAAATAACTTGCCAACTCTCAGACTAAAGCTAGAAAACAATGATGCTGAGATGCAAACCAAATTCTGATTCCAGCTCCTATGCTCTTTCCATGACTGTCTTAACCTCTCCTAATCAACATCATTATTTAGCTAGCTCATTAAAAAAAAAACTGAGTTCCAAGAGGCATGGATGTTGACAAGACTATTAAAATATCTTTACTTTTTAGAAATATGAATGTTATGGTTTGGATCTGGAATATTCCTAAAAGCTCATGAGTTGGAAGCATGGTTCCCAATGCAGCAAGTTTCAGAGGTAGAGCTTTTAGGTCTGTGAGGTGCACTAGACTAATACTGCTTACCTCACAGGATTGCTTTATTAATGGAGATACATTTATTGATATAACTCATTAATTATGATTAAATATGATAAAGCATTTAGCAAAGTGTCTGGCATATAGTTTGTATTAAGCAAAATATGAAAATATGAGAAGCTAATTTTTTTGTATTTCATAAAAGTATTATTAGTGATAGAGTTCAAGTTTTTAATGAGAAACTCAAAATCTCTATAACCTTCTATAGCACAGGAAAAATACATTCTTCTTATTTAATATACAATCATGGAGCATCCACAATCTCAATTTCAAAGGTATCTACAAAAACATTCTCTTCATTAAATTATAGTATGAGAATCATCTACTAGCTCAACTGAACACCGCAGAAATCATTTGAAATGCTTAAATAGGGAGAGATATATGATGAGACACATGGTTTTAATTTTATAGCAATTAATATATTTTTAGGTTAGCCTGACATCTAGTGGAATAACTACATCATTCAAAAAATTTAAAATACACCCTTTAAAAGAAAAGAAACCTAATAATATGCTATTAAGTAAAAGACTAATAGCAGATATGTTTAACATAGAAAAGAAAAACCAATTTGAGTATTGTCTATGTATTAGGCACTAGACTGAAATCTTCCACAAATGACTTCTCTCAATCATTCATTCAAATTAAGTATTATCTACTATGTGCTAAGCATGTATTACACAAAATTTTTTAAAGCAGATAACTTTTGGAGTTATAGACTAGCAGGGATTAAGCTATTAAATAAATTATTATATAAATGAATATAATTATAAATTGTGTTTATAACTATAATGGATTTATAAGAGAATCCTCAATTTAGTTTGTTTAGTAGGAGTTTTGGAAGGCCTCTCTGAAGAACTTGTAAAGAATAAGTAAAAAAGGAGTTTTTAGGCCAAGGGAATAGAATACTTAAAGTTCTTAAGGTGGTAAAAGGCTTGTTGCCTGAAGGAATTGAAAGAAACACCTTGTGGCTATGATTATAAGCAAGGAAAACAATTGTGCTTGATGAGTTTAGAGAGGTAGATAAGAGCCAGAACAAACAGAACTGTGCAAGATTTGGCCACGTTAAGCATTGAAGGTTTTGTGGAAATCATTTGAAATGCTTAAATAGGGAGAGATATATGATGAGACACATGGTTTTAAAAGAACATCGCAGCTCCTAAAATAAAATGAAATGGAGGAAAATAAGTTTAAATGTAGGGAGAAAAATTAGGCTTAAGTTGTATTTTGAGCCATGCACAGGGCACACGCCCATAATCCCAGTGACACATGAGACTAAAGCAGGAGGATAGCAAGTTCAAGGCCAGCCTCAGCAATTTCACAAGACCTGTCTCAAAAAAGCCTGGCAGGGGGCTGGGGATGTGGCTCAAGCGGTAGCGCGCTGGCATGAGTGCCACAGCACCACATACAAACAAAGATGTTGTGTCCGCCGATAACTAAAAAATAAATATTAAAATTCATTCTCTCTCTCTCTCTCTCTCTCAAAAAAAAAAAAAAAAAGCCTGGCAGGGTTGGGGGTGAGAGGAGTGAGGATAACTCAGTGGTAAAGCACCCCTGGATTCAAACCCCAGTACAAAAAAAGAAAAGATGTATCTTGAAAATCTATTCAGATCTTGAAGATGAAATGGACATTGGAAAAGAGCTAGGGGTGAGGGATAAGGACACACTGAAAACACTCCCAAATTTGTATCTTGAACAACAAAGTGGATAGAAGTAGGGAGATGAGAAAGAATAGAGAGGATGGATTTGAAGAGTAAGACCAAGCTTTTAATATCAAAGAAAAACTCAAAGACATGTGGTTATTTACCTGTAAACAAACTTTTTCACATATAAAGACACAAAGAAACAAGGGCAAAAATTATACTTATGAGAGAAAATAAAAACTACAGAAAGTCTGGGAACACTTATCCTCATTTCTACATTTTTCAAAATAAATTGACTAGCTGGCAGCCAAGAGGTGAATCTAGGCAGTCTGTCCTTGGGAAGCTTGTCCTTGCTGTAACAAAGAAAACAATTTCAGTTGTATTGGGTTCTTTCCAAACCCTGAGAGTTTGCTGGGGAGCACTATGGGATGAGCTGTCAAAGTTTGATGTCTACCAAGACCCTTTCAGTAGCATATCCACCTTAGCTGAGACAGGCCTGCACCATTTCCCACATCAGTATTTAACTGTCTCCTTTTTGGTCAAAACAAATTCCAAGAAATGCAAATTTCACCATAAAGGTTTCAGATGCTCTTTGATATATTATTATTACTTATATATCAACTCAAGATAAGCTAAGATCTGCTGATTGCATTCCATCTATCTGGGTGACAAGATAAGCAATGAGAGATCATGCAGGGCCTATAAACCAGTAACAGTTTTTGTTCTTTACCCTAAGAAACCACTAAAAAGAAACCACTAAACAGCTGAAATCAAGAAAGGAACTTAATTAAAACCTTAATTTTTAAAATTTGGTAAATTTTATGGTATTTATAAGAATTACAAAGTTGTCTACTGACTATATGCTAACATTAAGAAATCATTATTAATTTTCTTTTAGGTGTAATAATGGTATAGTGGTTATAGTTACCAAAAAAGTTCTTATCTTTTAAATATGTAGATGTTAAAATATTAGTGAATGAAATAAAAGAGAATTGGGTGTCATCTGTATATAAATAGATATATTTGAGTGGAGGCAATTATCTGTGTTATAGAGTAAAAGGAATAGTGAAAATGAATTATACCTTGAGGAACTTTAATTAAAAATTAGAAAGATGAGGACAAGCAAAGAAACTAGACACTCTAGAGGTCAAGAGTCAGAAATTTCTATAAAGCAAAATAAAAAGAAGTATACACTAAGCACATTGTAGTGAAAATTATAATTTGTCTTTGCAATACTATAATTTCACTACAGTGTACCTGGCATATAGATATAAACGACGATTCCAATGTGCCTAGGAATCAGATATAAAAGACAGACTACCTACAAGAAAAAAATAACTATTAGATTAGCAATAGAGCAGCAACAGATTTCTCAAAAACAAAAGTAGAAGCCAGAAGTTCATGAAGCTGAGGAAAAATCAGTAAATTTTCTGTTGCTCTAACTGAATACCTGAGACTGGATAATTTACATATAAAAAAGTTATTCCTTACAGTTCTGAAGACCAGCATCTGGCAAGAACCTTCCTGATACATCATAACTGACAGAGGACAGAGCAAGAGTGCAAGCTCAGATCTCTCTTAGTCCCTTTGTAAAACTTCTTATATCTTCTTTTCAGGAAATCTTATAGTATATTTAGCATTCTCATTCTGTTCTCATTTTTCTTGATCCATATTTTTCATTTTCTGTTTTTCCATGCTGCCATCTGTATTATTTTGTATTTAATAATCTCATCTGTACCCAACATGCTATTAGTCAGTCCATTAAATTTTTTATTATAATGACTATTTTAAATTTCTAGATATTCAATTTTTTAATCTGTCCTTAATTTCACAGTATCTTTCTATCTTTTCAGATTTTAGTCTTTCTTACCTTCTCATTCTGTTTATCTCCTGCTGGGAATCTTATTTACCACATTTACACAAATGACTCCAAAGTCTATATCTTTAACCTGGTGGTCTCCCCCAATTTTAATCACATATTTCTAATTCCATTGTAGACATTGGACACTAAATGTCTCATCTCATGAGGCTTATCTAACTACTCCACCCAAATAATATGTCCTTTCTGTAACTTATTCATTCAACTCCATCAATCCTTGGCATTACAAGCCTTACCATTTAGGTTGTCTGTGTGTGGGTGTGTGTGTGTGTGTCTAAAACTTTATGTGCTCTGAGCACAGGGTCATGGTTTGTCCTTCTTAGCAAGACTTCTAAGTATCCTTAACTTTAACTTTACCACAATAATTTGAATGAATGTATTCCAAGCCTGATTTTCTTAGATTCAGATTTCCATAATATCTGATAATGTGGTGTCCTTTGACAGAAAAGACTATATTTTTTTAAATTGAGGATTAAACCTAGCACTTTACACATGCTAGGCAAGTGCTCTACTACTGAGCTACATCCTAGCCCCTTTAGTTTACTATGAGAATGATCTTGCTCTGTTGCCTAGGCTGGCCCTGAACTTGTTATCCTTGTGCCTCAGCCTTCCTGGTATCTAGGATTACAGGCCTGTGCCACCAGTCCCAGCAGAATGAACCATATCTTATATTGATTGGTGTCTTCCATGGAATTTAGCGTAGAGATTGCTCATAATAGGTGTTTTTTAGCTCATCGGATATGTAAGCAACTGATAACTGTGTCTTTTTAAACTTTTCCTTGAGAACTTAAGAGTTTAAACACATACCACTTTATTTGATGATATTTTTTCCTTACTACCATAACTCAAAGCACCAGTAAAATATATGTGCCCTTCAATACAGGAAGCTTATTACTAGTATGAGTCATATTAACCTAAATTACAACAATGTGGGCCAACCTGTTATTTTACTCTTCTTTTTAGTCTTTATTCTAAGTCACAAGATAATATCACTAACTAAAGTTTAAAATAAAATTATAATGGAGCTCTATTCTATACTGGAATGAAAATTCAATCACTCCAGTGAAAACATGGACATAAAGGACAAGATATTTCTAGAAATCATTTGAAAGAAAAGAGCATTGCCAGTAGCCTAGCACTTTTGTTCAGGATCAAGGATGTGGTGAACTAAATTATTATAGGATCGTAGGCATAATAGGAAGGGAACTATGTAATTTTGAGGTAAGGAAAAATTGGGGTTTGATGGTTAATATCTATGGCAAGTTGTGTGGATTGTGTTAAAGGCAAAGTTGCTTTGTTTTACTTTACATTTGAAAATACTGCAGACTTAATCATTATGTCAATTTTTCAACATGAAATACAAGATAAAATTAGATTTACTTTCACAAATTAAACTTTGAGGAAGAAGAGACTGAAGGGCTCTTTCTCTTCTTCCTGCCCTTTCTCCTCTTTTTCCCTCTTTTATACAGTGTATATATTTCCATTGTAAATACTAAAGCAGATTTTTAAGTATACAGGATTAATATGAAAATGACTTTTGTTTATCTCCCCAGTCCTTTTCTTCTCCCCAGTTTTTCTCTATGTTCACCACTCTGTGCCAATGTAAATGTATGAAAACACACACACACACACACACACACACACACACTTTTATAATCCAGGGAATTACACTGTGTGTTAATGAATTTTTCTCTTAACTTTATAAATTCACAAAAAAAGAAAAAGACAACATTATAAATTCACAATTTTTGCATTTCAACATGTATTTGTCTCCATAATTCTTTTAACAGTTGCATGATATTTTACATTGTGTGTGTGCTATAAGTCATAAAATTATTTCCTTACTGATTAACATGTTTCCAATTTTCTGGTATTAAAAACACTGTCACTATGTGAATATACAACCAGTTTAACTCCACATCATGTACAACCGAAAGAATAGGAACTTATACTCCATGTGTGTAAAATACGTCAAAATACATTCTACTGTCATGTATAAGTAAAAATAATAAATTTAAAAAATTTTATTATATGTCAAAATACTTTCTGCTGTCATGTATGACTAAAAAAATTAAAATTAAAATTAAAATAAATAAATAAAAAGAAAAAGAAAAAAAAACAGTGTGGCTATGTTCCAAAAAATTTTTATTTAGGGACAATAAAATCTGACTTGATGTCCAAAAAAAATTTAAAAACAATGTCACAAAAATATATTTATATACTTATCTTTGTACAAACTTGCTTCTGGATAAATTCTGACAAGTAGAATTGCTGGGTCAAATAAGCTTATATGTTTTATAATTTTGATAAGTATACCAAATTACCCTTCCAAATATCTTAGTAAATGCATATACCTCCTCCAACAGCATTTGAGAATGCTTGTTTTTTTTTTTAATACCCTCTAATTACACAGAATTGCTGATTCCCTGTTTAACCTTCTACCAAAAGTAAAGATAATCAAATCAAACCAAATTGGTAGGGAGATAAAGGAAAGATCAAGAAACAAAAGATCCCATTATCTCATCTTTAACAGTTAACAGATGATGTATAAGATTGAAACAGATAGTTTAGAAAAGGAGAGCTAAAAAGAAAACTTCATACAAAATGATTCTGAGAGGGGTCTTTTAGGATCTAAAATCTCTTGTCAGAAAGAAATATGAAACTTAGCTATCCACTTTTCACTCTAGTTTTTTTGTTTTTGTTAAACTCAAGTATATTTAATTTATATCTTTTACGACTTTCTTTTTGTTTTCTGTGGTAGAGCGTTCTCTCTCATTCATTCTTTGTCTGTATTTATGTGCAGAAATACAGTCACCAAAAGTTAACACTGGTTATTTCTGGGTGGTGGTACTTGGGATTGCTGGTTGCTTCTTTCATTGTTCATTTGTATGGTGTTTGAATACTTTTAATGATAATGCAATATGATTACTAAATCAGTTAAGTTCTTATGTTAAACTCCAAAAATAAAAGTATAAAAAAATGTGTTAATATGTGTATCTATATATATACACAAACACACACAGGTTGAAAATCCAAGCTGTATAGAAAAATATAAAATAGAAAGTGAAAATCTCCTCCCCTTCCCACTCCTTACCCCACAGCTCTTCTTCACAAATGCAACTACTGTATATAGTTTCTTAAAATTCTTTTTATTTAAAAAGTTCTGCTTATACAGATATATGTGGATTTAATATATTTATAATCATATCCCTTTTTTACTTACATAAAAGGACACACACTGTTCTGCACCTTGCTTTTTCATATATATATGGTATTTATTTGTTTGTTTGTTTTCACTTGTTTGTTTGGTACTAGGGATTGAACCCAGGGTGCTTAACCACTGAGGCACATCCCCAGCCCCACCCCAATCCACCCCCCCCCTTTTTTTTGGAGACAGGGTCTTGTTAAGTTGCTTCAGGCCTCATTAAGTTGCTGAAGCTCGCTTTGAACTCTCGATCATCCTGCATCAGCTTCCCTAGTTGCTGGGATTACAAGTATGTTCCACTGCAGCTGGCAAATATGGTGTCTTAAACATCTTTCTACATCAACACTTACAGAAGATACATATCTGCTGCCATTCCTTGAGGCCCCATTCACATACAGTTTTTGCAATACACTTAAGAGTAAAGAATTTCAGCAGATCAATGAGAGTACAAGGTAAGTGTTGTATGGAAGCTGTCACACAATGAACTGATATTAGAAGACAAGGGCAAGTCCATAGTTCCTCCTCCTTTCAATCTTACCTTAATCATCAGCAAGTCAAAGGTTGAGATAACTGGTAGAATGTGCACATATCAAGAAATGAAACTTAAAAATCAAGTGAGTTCTATGCAGCATTTCTACTATGTTGGTAAGAAAAAGACACATATGCATATACAGTATGAAATACACATTATGTAAATCCCAGCTACTTGAGAGGCTAAGGTAGGAGGAAAGCAAGTTCGAGGTAAGCCTCAGAAACTTAGCAAGACCCTGTTACAAAATAAAAAATAAGATAGCTGGGGATGTAGCTCAATGGTGAAGCACCCCTGGATTCAATCCCCAATACCAATAAACAAACAAACAGCATTATGTATTTCAGTGATTAGACACACACATTAACTATTCTTGTATTGGCATATTACAACTGGCATTGTGTGATATGAAGATGTGTAGTAAAAATCCAGGCTAATAATTTAAGTTTTTGGTTTTGCTTTTGTTTTGTTTTGTTTTTTGCTTAGAATGGCATTAAATAGCAAATTTTTTAAATACTATGATAAATTCTGAGATCACAGTAGAAATGAAAGTGGGGTTTTTTTTGGGTTTTTTTGTTTGTTTACATTTCAGCACCTTTTAACAGCACTTTTTTCCTACAAAGGGCTCCATATTTTCATTTGCACTGGTCCTTGCAAATTTATATAGTTGATTCTGTTTATCAGACTAAAAACTGAAAGGAAATTTCAGTGAGCATGGGACATTTTCATTTCTTGCTTTACAGTAGCAGGGCAGATGCTGATATTGCTTAACCTGTAACTCTTCTGTCCTTCCTTGCTAAAAGAAATCCCAGTTTGTTCAAAATGACAATATATAGTTTTTTAAAAAAAATAAGAGTTATTATACTCTTATAGATACTCTTATCTCTTAAAAAGGCAGATTGTGTTTACCAAACTATTGCATTTATGGGAAACTAAATGATCCAGTGCTAGCTAGTATGATATCAATAAAAATTTATTCAGTGGGACTTAGGAAAAAGTGATATCTTGATTTAAAAAAGAGAAAGCATGTACCTTTGCCTTTAGTCTTCATCTTCTTTCTTCCTTGAAAATATTAAGTGATGGCTTAAAGGCATCTTGAGACATTGGAATGAAAGTTACATAAGAATGGCCGAAAAGAAACAGAAAACTGCCAACCTCTGAACTTCATAGTAGGTTAGAAATTGAATTCATATTTGGATAAGTCATTGTAGCCAGGCGTCTATTACTTGATGGGAACACAATCAGTCCTTAATACAGATAGATTAGACAACATGAAAACTCTTCCACTACAAACACTTAGAAATGTTGGGGGGAAAGAAAGAAAGAGAGAAAGAGTGGGGGCGGGGAGGAAAAGGGAAGGAAAGAGCTGACATACCTGTAATCTCAGTGGCTTGGGATGCTGAGGTAGGAGTTTCGAGAGTTCAAAGCCAGCCTCAGCAATTTATCGAGGCTCTAAGCAACTCACAGAGACTCTATCCCTAAATAAAATATATTTAAAAAGGGCTGGGGTTATGGCTCAAAAGTTAAGCACCCTGGGTTCAATCCCTGGCACAAACACACAAAAAAAGAAAGAAAGAAAGAAAAAGAAAAAAAGAAAAAGAAATACATGCCCAATAAAATGTAGGGGGAAAATTACTGCATACTTGAGCTTGCAAAAAAGATGGGAAAATATCCAAGCAGCAGAAATAAAGAAGGAAATGGATACCACAGCCATAAGTACACAACATGACCCTATCTTGAGTGGGGAAATGGCTGTTGGGGAAGATGTCTGAATGTTTAAACCTAGGTGGTGATGAGTGGATAAAGACAATGTAGTATTTATATTCACAAACGAATGCTACTTTGTCTTTTTTTCTAATATTTATTTTTTTAGTTGTATTTGAACACAATACCTTTTTATTTATTTATTTTTATGTGGTGCTAAAGATCGAACCCAGGACCTCACAAATGCGAGGCAAGCACTCTACCACTGAGCCACAACCCCAACCCCTTTAAAAAAAGAAATTCTGTCATTTGCAAAATCATGGATGAACCTGGAGGACATTATGTTTGTGAAATAAGCCAGAAATAGAAAGAAATACCATCTATCTCACTTATGTATGATCCCTCTTATATATATAATCTAAGTTGAACTAATAGAAGCAAAGTATAGAATGGTGGTTACAAGGGGCAGGGGAAGGGGAGAATAGATAGGGGTTGGGTGATATTGGTCAAAGAATTCAAAATTTCAGTTAGATAAGAGAAATGAGTCCAAGATTTATTGTACCACATGGTGACTACAGTTAATAACAATATATTGTATTCCTGAAAATCACTAAGAAAACAGATTTAAGTGTTTTACCATAAAAATAGTATGTGAGATAATGCATATGTTAATTAGCCCAGTTTATTAATTCCAATACATATATACATATTTCAAAATATCATGTTTACAATAAATATATGTCAATTTTAAAAATAGTGTATCATAAAAATCCATACTGCCAGCAGTATGGCTGGGCACAATTAAGGAGCCACTTGTCAAAAGAAACAAACTTTATTTTTAGAACCACACACGCCAAACAAAACAGCTCCTCAGGAAAAACCCTCAGAGCCCAACTACCACCATAGGCTTCCCACAAGCCTCTCCACCTCCCACAATCCTCCTGCTCTTGAGGCCGATTGGCTGGGTCATGTGGGCAGAGCCAAAAAAGTCTCCCAATGAGCAGCTCCATGGTCTGAAAGGGCAGGGAAACAGCCCAATGAGCATCACCGCAGAGGAGCCAATCAGCTAGAAGTTGCTGGGGCCCCTGTGAGCCAATCATCAGCTGGCAGTCTGAAAGTTTGCTGGGGCCCCTTGGGCTGTGGCTTTCAACACATACAGTAACTAGAGAAAAGACCTTAGACCTTTGTTATAATCAGGAATTGGTAACAATTAGTGTCCCCATCCCCACTTCATAGCCTCATATATACACATAAATTAAAAATCATGAAGTTCTGTATCTTCAGTAGAAGGGCAGACCAGATAAAACCTACCCCATGGCTGATGGGGAAGATGTCTGAATGATGTTTATGTATCTGTAAATGATACTATTTATTTTCAAACTTTGTAATGGGTATATAGATGTTTACTTTTTAATTAGGGATCTAATATTTTTGGTTTGTCTGTTTCTATTCTTTGTGGATTGATTTATTTTGTGTCTCATAACTTTTAAACCATATGATGCTAAGGAAGATTTTCTGTCATAGAACAAGCTCTGAAAAGGGACAGGGTCTATCCTGAAATTTTATAATTATGGTGTACTCCCACTGATTTGGGTTTTAAATCTATAACAGCTAAATGATCTTGGAACTTCCAAGCCAAGAAAGAATTTCATACCAAAATTGCTCACTGGGCAGTGATATCCTTTAGGTACCTCTGACAGAAGAAACATTTTTAAAACAAGTCACTAAGAATGAGTTAAAAAACAAAAAGCTATGTTGCCAAAAATTAAACAAATAATTTAAATAGAGTGAATATCTTTATTATATGGGGTTTTCTAAGTAAAAACAAGGTTTCTCCATTTAGTCAAGTTTCCTTTGGTGGCCCTCAATGGAGAATTATAATTTTCTCCATACAGGTCGTGCAAAATAATTGCATACACCTAGAAAATCTACTTCCCTGATACTGCTAGGAATGAAATATTTTCTTTTATTATATTTTCTGATTGGTAGCTGGTGTAAAGCAATGTTACTTATTTTTAGATATTACTTTTTAAACTGGTCATCCATTTCTTATTAAAAACTGAGTAAAACAGAAGATATGGTTTAAAAGTTATGAGACACAAAAGAAATCAATCCACAAAGAATAAAAGCAGACAAAAACAAAAGTACTATATCCCTAATTAAAAAGTAAACATCTATATACCCATTTCATAGTTTGAAGATAAGTAGTATCACTTACAGATACATAAAAAAAATTCACTGAAAGTAGAAAATAAAAGAGACATTGATATATCAACTTAAGAAGTTAGCCCTGGGGAACAGAGGGAGAGGGATAGTATGTCCAAGAGCCTGAAGAACTGACCTGGATTGAAGGAGGATTGAGCAACATGTCACATGGGTACAACACATGCTCTTAGCTTGGATGCTTCTGCTGTAAATAAACTCTGGAACAATTGGCTAAGGCTTGAGTGTGGTTTCTAGGCAAAGGGTCCACAGAATTTTTTGAACCATTCTTGCTTTTTTGTTTGAAATTATTTCAATTTTTTTTAAAGAAGAGAACAAAGATAAGAAACATTTTGGAGGTAAAAACTGTCAGGAGGTAGGAAATGATCAAAAGGAGCTCAGATTTCTGGCTTAGGTGATTTTTGCATGTGATTCAAGTTGCAAATATAGGAACCTCAAAAAAGGAACAACTTTCAAGTAAAAGCAAACTACAACAGCCTTACCACTGGAAACACTGAACCTGAAAGTAAATAGGTATTTGGAAGTTTAGGTTCAGGGTATTGGTGTCACAAAAGAACCCAGAACTGTATACATCTTGACTTGAGTACATTATTCATTTAGCAAATTATCTGAGAATCCACTCTGTCACCAGGAATGTAGAACATAAAAATTTTAAAATAAATTGGAAATGGTTACTACCTTTGAGAGACTCACATCTGGTAAGAAACAGAATCTATCTGTGGGCAAAGGGAAGAGATAGTTCAAGAGGACAATGGGTTCATTTTTAATCTTATCTACACATTAGATATCACCTGAGGGAGCTTTTAAACATCCGAGTGCCCAGTCCACATTCAGGATGGGATCCAGGCATTAGTGTTGCTTAGAGTCTCCAGGTGATGCCAATGTGCAGCCAAGATTAAAGGAACAGCGGCTCTACTCAGAACACCTGAGATCCTCTCCCTTTTAAACATGAGGTAATGGTGGGGAAAAGAGTGTGGAGAAGAGGAGGTGGAAATAAGAAAATTTAGTTGAAGGAGATCCTTCCAAATAGTCTGACGATTTATATGTTCTCTGTAAAGAAAAGGTATCAAAGGCTAAGAATAAGGATTTATGAAAATAAGGTAGACAAAGGGAATGGCAAAGAAGATTACAGCTGTGGAGGGTTCAAAAGGAGGAAGTTAAGTTTTCTCTTTAAGTCTAGGAAAATCTGAACACTTGAGGAAGAGGATCCAGGGTTCTTTTTCTTAATGGTGGACATGGTGGTGTGATGCATTTATAAAAATAAACATAGTTTATGGCAGATTACCTATTTTAAACACACACACACACACAAAGAGAGAGAGAGAGAGAGAGAGAGAGAGAGAGAGAGAATGCTTCTCCACACAAAGATTTAAAAGAGATAGTAAAAGGAAAATAGGATTTCTGATTGTATGTTTCCTGTTCTGTATTGCTGGGAAATAAGTGGAAATGAAAGATATGGAGTATTTCTGAGCTGGGAGATTTTGTGATATTGGAGTTGCTTTAAAAAGAGTTAGGGGCTAGGGTTATGGCTCAGCAGTAGAGCGCTAGCCTAGCACATGCGAGGCCCCGGATTCGATCCTCAGCACTACATAAAAATAAATAAAATAAAATAAAGGTATTGTGTCCAAACAACTACAACTAAAAAATAAATATTAAAAAGTAAATTAAAAAGAGGTAACTGTTTCTATCACCACCAAAAAGAATAAGAATAAAATAAGATAAATATTTATAAGTTATCTACTTGCCCTTTTAATGTTTTTACTTCCCTTATCTTTCAATCTTAAACAGCATCTATTGCTTCTGTGACTGCTGTTTCTGAAGCCTAACTGGAAGCTCATTTCATTGCCTGTTGGGTCTGCATTTTCCCAGCCCCATTATATCAAATGGACACAAAACTATACACACACACACACACACACACACACAAAATAGTGTTTCCTTATTCTTGAAGTACCAATGAATCTCCTTCCATACTAGTACCTTTTTTAACTTCATTTAAGCATAGATTTTGTCGGAAGGCTGCTTTAAAAGTTACTTGGATGGACGGGATTTCAAACAGATTGGACATTATATTTGTTACTGAAATATCACGCTGAATTGTCAAGGGCTATCCTCTTTCACTCACCATGTTAAACTTCTTTGTGTCCATGGCCCAGCACAGAGTCCCCAGCACCATGCTTTACAGAGCAGGCACCTAATGTGGATCTGTAGTCCTGCAAGCTTGCTGCCTCAACGGATTCAAAGTCCTAGGGGCAGCAAACAGCTCCAGTTAGCAGAGTGAACACCCTGAAGGTTGTCAAGAGAGTAAGGGCATGATATCTCCAGCACCTAGTCCAGCGCCTGGCACACAGCAGATACTCAAAAGTGCTGAATGAATACACAACAGGGTCGATGGGGACGCTAAATGCAACCCATTCTGCGAACGTTTGCAGAGTGGCCATCCAGGCTTCAGGGAAAGGCGGGGCGCGCCGGTGCTATGAGATGACTGGGGCCGGCTGGTTCCAACTTACAGATACTTTAATTCTATGCCCTAACTTCCGTATTTCCTCTTAAAATTAAAAGAGGAACCTGGGTCCTCTGCACTCTCGGTTCTCAGAGGTTAACTGCGAACGTGCAGCAGCAAAGAGACCCCGCGGAGCGCCCCCTAAAACTCCCCGGCAAGCTGAGGGGAGGAGCTCCCGGCGCGCCCCGCGGCTGAGCGGCCACGAGCCTCCAGAGGGCGCTGTTCCCGCGATAACCATGATAAAGGCTCCGCCCCGCGGTCGGTGCTCGCTTCCACGTTTGGGGAGCCGGCCCCACACCTCAGGGATGCCCGCCGGGGTCCAGCTCCCCCGCTACGGCCAGCGGCGACGTTAGAGGCAGCTCTCTCGGCTCGATAGGCCCAGTTTCTCGGCGGCCGCCGCTGGGCGCGCGGCCTGCTCGGAGGCGCTTATTCTCTCCCCCTGGCCCCACCCTCTCACCCCTCCTCCTCCTCCCCTCCACGGAAACGACAGCTGGGGCGGCGGGGNTCATGGACTTCAACATGAAGAAGCTGGCAGCCGACGCGGGCACCTTCCTCAGTCGTGCTGTGCAGGTACCGCGCTGGTGGGGGAAAAGGGTGGCGGCGCCGGGGGAAAGTCTGGGAGGGGCCGTCTCTGCCCGGCTGGAGGCGGCGGCGCCCGGGTACCCCGGCCTCGCCATCTGCCCGCCGGCCTGCTGTAGCCCCCGGGCCTGGGTGAGGGGCGCGGCCTGGCCCCGCTGGCCGTTTTCCCCCGACCCCACTCCTGCTCAACCGCCGCTCCTGGGAAGCGAGGCTGGGTGGCGACGCGGCCCGGACCTTCCTCCGGCCGCTGGAGGACACCTTGGGTTCGCCCCGGGGCGGGGGCGCTGCCCCGCCCGCTTTTCTCAACCCGCGACGCTACTCCGTGTGACCTTCTTCCCCTGCCTGCCGGAGGCCGGGCGAGTCCGGCAGGGTAACCCAGACGGACCATTCTTGCACCACCCCCACCCCTTCCTTTAGTCGCTCACCCTCCCTGCGGAGTCCAAGAAGGGAGTTTCCTTTTCCTTCCCCTCTACCCAGGGAGCTGCCAACACAGTTCCCTCCAGCCCTCTCTGAAAGGACTGTCCCTGCGCTTGGCAGCTCTTGGGGCAAATGGAGATCGCCTGTTGATATCCAGACTTTGCCAAGTACACGGAAAACATGGGAGTTTGGGTGTTTTCACTCATTCCCAAAATGGGAAGCAAGGAGTGATGGGGGATATTCATATTACACCATGGTCACAGTGGTATGTTTCAAATATACTTTAAGGGGGAAAAGTTCACTATCTTTTGGTATTCTGCAATCAAGGAAGTGTCAGTTGTGGAGAACTTGGACAGCTTCCTATAGTCATCACCCACATTATGCTAACTCAGTTAAATCTATGGACAGATGTAAATTTCACAACATGGGTTATATACAATCTGGTGTTTATGTTAATGACAGAGTAGCAACAGTATTCTCTTGTAAGGAGAAAACAATTTTCTAATATGCATATCAAATTAACACTAAAATGTAAATCTGTTCTATTATTTTACTTTCCTTGTCTGCTTCACCCTAATTTTATTGGCATGGTTGATTCTACATTGCGATATCATTGGCAAAAGAAGGTAATAGCTGCCAATATTATGGAAAACTGTATGTCAAGAATTTTGCTATCCTTTCTGTCACTTTGCCAGATAGATGTTATTAACGGCCGTTTATGTATAAGGAAGCAGCTTCTGCGAAGTTTTATAACTTGCTTAACTTGCACAGCTAGTAAATAACCAGTGCTGTCTAACTTACTACAGCAAGCTGATTTCTCATCCTGGATAAGCAGTGCGGGTTTAAGATATATACAATAGAATGTTGTAGCCTAGAGAGACCTTAAAGATCATCTCGTACAATCTGAGCATTTCAAATGGGAAATTCCTATAATTTAGTTCTTAAGTTTGCATGTTAAGCAACAAGGTAGTTGCTTTAACCTTCCTTTCTCCTACTTCTAAAATATAAGGTGAATGAGAGTCTGAAGTAAATTTTGATTATGAGACATTTCTTTTAGACTTAACATTGACTGCAACAGAAGACTGGATGGAGCCTTTAGTATATTTTGTTTTAAATGATGTTTGCTGGTGATTCTAGATGCTTGATGCAAATTTGACACCATGTAGTGCCGTTCTATTAAATACAATTAGATGTGTTTCAGGTACTTATCCTACCTACACTGCTTAAATAGGACAGATACATTTTACTAGAATTTAGTCTAATTTAAATCGCTGATGGACTCAATTTTAAAAAGTAAATTGCCTTTTGCAGTGGCATGCGCCTCTAATCCCAGTAGTTCGGGAGGCCGAGGCAGGAGGATCATGAGTTCAAAGCCAGCCTCAGCAAAAATGAAGTTTTAAGCAACTCAATGAGACCCTGTCTCTAAATAAAATACAGAATAGGGCTGAGGATGTGGCTCAGTGGTCGAGTACCCCTGAGTTCAATCCCCTGTAAGCCCCCCCCACCCCCATACACACACAAAAAAGAAAATTCTAGCAAAGCTCCTAAAAAGTGTATTTCTCAAATGATTTAAGTACTTGTTGTTTCAAATTCTTTAGGAAAAGGTTCTTAAATTCCATCTTCATCTGTTAGCTATCAACTAATTTTCTTATCAGCCTTCATGTCTGCCTGTCACTATTTTGGACTCTGGTAATATAGCAGTGAATAAAATCAACAAAGTATTTGCCCTCCCAGAGCTTACATTCTAGCAAAGCTGTTAGAAAAGGCCAGCAGAAGAGGATAATGGCAGGGTTGGTGGTGGTGGGTGTGTTATATAGATAGTATATAGTCAGGGCAGGTCTTTCTTGGAAGGTGAAATTCAAAGAACCCTCAAGGAATCACACAGCCACAGTGGGGTTTTCTGTTTTTGTTTGTTTGTTTTTGAGGAAAAGCATTTCAGAAAAAAGAAACAAATGCAACTTGTGCAAACTTGAGGGTTTCACAGGTTAAAGATAAACAAGTTAGGGGACTGTGGCCTTAGAACAGTCAAAAGGTAATTTTGATTTAGTTGATAGTAATAGCAAGAGGAGGTTCAAAATCTTTACCATGTTGGCTGTCACATTGACTCTGAAATATGAAAGAAAAGTTGAGGATGATTCCCAAGGTTTTAACATCAACCATTTATTAAAAAAGGAACTTTTTCAAAATAAACAGGCTTCTTTAATGTGTCTTTTATATTCTCATAACGATCACAGACACCAACTGAAATATAGAAAAACTTCTATCTTTGATGTTTGCTTTAACATATTTCAGAAGAAAAAACAGTTGAAACAATTAGTGTTGACAGTTTGTGAAGGGAAGTTATAGGTCCTTGGGCTTCTATTATACTATTTTTCATTATACTGTTTTATTTTTGTATGTTTGACATTCTCCGTAATACTTTCTTAAAAATAAAGGTTAGGAAAAAAGATGCTTTCATAAAATAACATGTAGTTTGAAATGCTGTGTGGTAATTTTCAACAAAACACTGCTTTCTCATTTCAATATTTAGTCAGTAACTGAGTTCCTACTCTAAATTGAGTTGACATCAGCATAAATGCCAGACTACCACAATTCATGCTAAGACTACGTTAAGAGCTATGCCAGTGACTTTATGAGTAATAAAAAACAGTAAGGAAAAAATTAAGTTTTCTCATTACTAAATAATTTCCATTCAAATCAAATTGTACTTTAAAGAATAGGCCATTCTGATAGACAATTAATTACCATACCTTTTTTTTCATTTTACTTTAAAAAGTTAAAAATTAAACTTCCTTGTTTTAAAGTACATCAGCTCAAACTATTAAAGTATGTATGAATGATCTTACCGTCATTCCATTCTTCCTTCTAAAATTTGTTTATAAACCTTGGCATTTTGCGAGGTGAGCGCTCTACCGCTGAGCCACAATCCCAACCCCAAACCTTGGCATTTTGAAAAGAATGTTAAGGTAGAATGTATAAAGGAGTAGGAATATTTATTCTTGACTAGTCCACTTGAGTACTTGTTTTCTAACTACCTCAAAACAATAGAATACAAAAGCATCAAGTAATTTATCCTTGCTAAATTATTTAGTAAGTATCTGTGTTTTGTGTGTGTGATACTGGGGATTGAACCCCAGTATCTGGAACACTGAACTATATCCCCAGCACTTTTTTTAAACTTGAGACAAGATCTCCGTAAGATGCTGAGGCTGCCCTGGAGCTTGAGATCCTCCTATCTCCACCTCCTGAGTAGCTGGGGTTACTGGTATCATCACTGTGCTAGTCCACTAACGTTTTAATAGCCATTTATTTGTTCTCAGACTCAGTTTTTTCAGACCAAATTTAGTTGAATGTAAAATTCTCCCTTGCAATCTGCACTTTTCTGTCACTCACAAAAAAACTGCATTCTGATCATGTATTATTTTTTAATTTCCAAAATATCTTGTACTTGTCTAACTCCAGGTTTTTATAACCCATCTTGAATGCCCTCCATCCCCTCCCTTCTTATTCTTTCTTCCTAATAACAGCTTCAAGTCCATCTCAATTATGAAGGTTTTTCAAACCACAGGAGCTTGATGGGAAATCCTGTGTCATTTTTCAATTCTGTATGATCATGTGACATTTTTCTTTCCATGAAGTAACTCTAAAATTCTACAACTCTGTGGCTTTAGTGTCTTCAACAGGTTGTATGTCTTAAGGAATCAGCTCTGTTTCTTTCTCTCACAACATCCAGTATGGTTATTTGATGATAGTGGTATTAATTTAATAAACTCCTAGAGAAAAGATAGTTTAACCTTGTGATGACGTTTACACTTATGTACTACATGAGGTTTACATTTATGCACTACATAAACAAGATAATTACAAAATCTACAAGATTTTCAATTCATATTTCTTGAAATTATTTTTAAGATAATGACAAACCAAGTTTAGATAAATATTTAAATAATTACTTATGCGTTTACAACAGTGACTCTTAGTCTTGGCTGCACTAAAATTTACCTGGGGAATATTTTTAAAATGCCCACATATAGACTGTACCCCAGTCCAATGAAATTAGAATCTTAGGTGTTGAATTGGGCATCACTGTTTTCAAAACTCCTCCAAATAGTGCTAAAGAGCAGCAAAAATTGAGAACCCATGGTGAGGGATCCACTTTATAGTTTATTAGTATATCATATGCAGGATTTGTTATATAGTGTCCCCCTGAAAAGTTTAATTACTTTTAGAATATTAGCCTTACCCAATAATAGAGGGTATTATCTGTGCTCATGCCATTTTACTATAAGTGAAATGTTATAAAAAATTATATATTACGTTTTAGAGAGCATTGGGCTAGGATTTCTATGATTTATTTATATTCTGACTTTTGTAAATTGTTTTCATTAAAGTTCTCAATTATTAAACTGTGCTGCTATTCATTCATTAAAATAACATGCCCAAACTTAGCTGTGGTTTCTGATTAACACCAGTTATCTAGAGACTATAAAATCAGCAGTGATTTTGAACTTGAAGATGTTGAAAACCAAAATTTTTATGGGTTGATTTTAAATTTTTAGTAAGTAGGAAAGGGATCTTTTACATATATATATATATATATATATAAATGTCTTTTGACTTCTGAAAGGATGCATTCATTATAATTTTACATTTGTATTAAAATAATATTATTATCCCAACTAGAATATAAAGTCCTTGAGGGGAAGAATCACATCATATGCTGATCATCTTGCAATAGAAGGAAATATATATTGCATAAATATTTGTATTAGTATTTTATTTTATTTTTTAATAATTTTTTAAAATTTATATATGACAGCGGAATGCATTACAATTCTTATTCCACATATAGAGCACAATTTTTCATATCTCTGGTTGTATACAAAGTATATTCACACCAATTCATGTCTTTATATATATAGTTTGGATAATAATGTATTAGTATTTTAAATCTCCCAAATTTAGTTGTGATAACTCGGTTTTCTGTAGTAAATGTATTTTTAAATTTTTGAGAGAAATGTATGTATTAAGTAACATTTTATTGTTAATACCACATACCTTCTGACTGATGAAAAAACTCCTGTAGCTTCCACAAAGAAAATAATGGAAAATATTATGTCTTTTGTAATTATACATTTGGGTAATACATCATTTAAATTTAAAAATACCATCTTAATAGTGGTGTGTGTGTGTGTCCGCCTCTTTTTTTCACTGAAGATTAAATTTTGGCTACCTTTAATTGGGTAAGTAATTATTGAGCATCATGTAGGAAACAGGAGAGCTGGAGGAGATAGATGTCTAAAACAAATACTTAGGAGCAAAGAAACACAGAATATTCGTGGATAATGGTGATATAAATAAAAATACTAATTTCTTTGAATCAAAATATTTAATGGAAGGGTAGTTTAGTTTGATAAGACATAATTCAAGCAGATGTGTGATTGAATTCCAGCATTGACACCTTAGGCTCGGTGTGATTAAACATTTTGCCCAAACTTGTTGATCACTAAAATTATAATTCTTAACAGAAGATTTTTTTGACTATCAGATAATGCCCAGCTTAGTGTATGGCATTTTTTTAACATCTAGAGTCTTGACATTAAGAATTCAAAAGTATAAGAAATATGTGATAATCTTGTTTTAAAAAGAAAACATTTAAAAAACAAAAGATAAAACCACATATAATAGACTGAAATGTGAGAAAAAAAAACAGGTAGAATTTCTTATTGGAACTTAAGATATTTTCTTCATGTGGGCCTTCGTATAGAACTGCCATTTTCTAAACATGTTTCCTTTATTCAGACTATCTCACACATATGAAAGAGTTTCTGATATTGTTTTGATTTGGTTTTGGCCTTCTGAACTAGAAAGTAAAAAACGACTATGGTGTTTGTAAAGAACTAACTTTGTAAGTGAATTTACGTATTTTGTTTCTACTTTACACTTATGTAATTACAGGACTTGTTGCACATACCCATCTTTGGTTTATTCTCACATGTTTTTTTCACTAAAACTTGTTTTTAGTGAGAGATACCTATAAGAGTACCATGAGAATCACGGAGAAAATTTTAAATAACAAAGCAAACAGGCCTTTGAACTGAAGATTGAAATGTTTTATTTTCTGAATAGTTATTTATAATTGATTCTCTGAAATTCTGTTAGGGAAAACTTGTCTTGAATCCCAACAGGTGGCAGATAAACTCAGTGACTACTTAGCGACTACTTCTTTAATCACTATTATAAATTTTTTTAAGTCGTTTCTAGTCTTTTCTCCTCTCCCACCCCAAGTGCTGGGAGTTCAACCCAGGGCCCTGCATATCATAGGCAAGTGCTCTCCCACTGAGCTATATTCCCAGGCCTAATCTATACCTTCAAATTTTAGTGTTTCTAAAACATCTGTTAGGCAAGTTTAACATTTTATATACTGAAAACAATAGACCTGTAGGTTTAGACTTCTTAGATAATACTTTTCAATTTATTCTCCTGTATAACAGATTTTCTTGTTAGTAGAAGGGTACTTTACACAAAGACTGACTTAAGTACCATTTTTTATATTATTGAATTTTCTATTATTAATAAGTATTCATTTTTAAATACAAATAAGGAATGTCTACACAGAAATAACATGTAATATGCATAAAGGTGGTGTTAATGATACTATAGAAATAATGCAACTGGAAGAAAAATCATCAGCTTAAATGTACTAATCCTCTAGATCTTTATATAACTAATTTCTTATCACTAATTCAAAGATCATTTGTTACCTGCTCAAAGATGGGATTTCTTTCTAACCAACCCAATCTCAAATCCTTTATACTCTTCCTTCTTCTTCCAGGCCCAGGTCATACATCTCTTCCTGAGTGAAGCCTTCCCTGATACTCCTTCTTCACCCTTTCCCTGAAGAATTCATTCTTTCTCTACATTTACATTTATTATATCACTTAGAAATGATAGAATCAGCTATTTTGGTCCTTTCTTTAGCATCTTATATCTTTGTGTCCCTGTTATCAAATTATTTGTTTTTTTTCATTTTTGTCTTTCCACTAAAATGGTAGGTTCCTAAATAGAAATCTTATCTGCCTTGTTGGCTGCTGAAACTCATGTGCTTAGAATATTACCTAGCACATACATAGGTTCTTTCTTGATAGATTTTTGTTGAATAAATGAGTGAAGAAACAAGTGGATATTCTTGCTTAAGGAGAAATTTATGCGGGTATTTCCAGTTTTTAAAGTGCTGGGTGAAAGTTTTTCTTAGAGCTAGGTGTATCCTTCTCCTCTTGCTGTTGGTTGCTTTCCGGGAGATACTATATCTAACTATTGGTGGTATTCTTTTAATATGTTATAATCCATACCTCTGTAAGATGTCTATTGCTTAGAATCTTCAGAGATCTGTAAAGAGTACCAATTTCTCTTCCTAGGAATGAGGTTGCATAGTGTATCCAGCTGACCTTGGGATTAGAATTTGCTTTTGTCCAGTGCCCAGTTCTGACATACAGTACACTGCAAGTTTTTGGGCTTAGGCAATTGCTTTAGAACTGCTACTCTCAGTTCCACCCATTGAGTCAGTCTCTAAAAGACTGACCAGGCCATTCTCTAAAAGACCTAAAGCTTTAAAGCTGTTATTTCAGCTGGGCATGGTGCCTCACACCTATAATCTTAGCTACTCAGGAGGCTGAAGCAGGATGATCACAAGCTTGAAGCCAGCCTGGCATTCAGCAAGACCATGTCTTAAAATAAAAAATAAAAATGGGCTGCAGGTATAGCTCAGTGGTAGAATGCTTGCCTAGCATGTGCAAGCCCCTAAGTTCAATTCCCAGCACCACAGAACAAACAACCAAAAATAAACCACTGTTATTTCTAGTCCTGAACAGGACCTTCAGTGGAGATTATAAACAGAAGTCTAAGAATATGATTCTAGAGGACCCTTCAGCTAAACATGCTGATAAGTCAGTTGAAAGAACTAGACTGAGAAGAAGGATGCTGAAAGAAGCAGATAATAAAACTCAGAAAATAGGACAACAGAAGAATTTTTAAGAAATGACAGGAGCTGGGCACCGTGGCACTTTTCTGTAACCCCAGCAATTTGGGAAGCTGAGGCAGGAGGATCACAAGTCAAGACCAACTTAACAATTGAGCAAGAAGACCCTGTCTCAAAATAAAAAGTATTAAGGATGCAGATCAGTAGAGCACCCCTGAATCTATTCTCCAGGACTGGAAGAAAGGCAAAGTGATACTGTTTTGTTAGCTAGAAATGAGTCATGACTGAGTATAGAATTAGTGCTGGTAATGTGCCTGTGTTGAGATGAGTAAAAACCATGTATTCTAGGTAAATTATATATGATAAATAGCCTGAGTCATCACCTCTACTTTTAATTAAAAGTATTCACCATAAGATTTACACAGAAATCTTTTTCGTTTTTATTATTGTGTAGGCAATGCTACCTTTCCTCAAACATCAACACAATAATAAAAATTGCTAAGTTCAGTATGTTTAACTACATTTTATGATGTTTTAAAAAAAATTACCTCCACAGTAAGACTGAATAGGATATATACCAAAAAATAGTCTATAAATTATAGGTATGACATCATGAAGAAACAAATGATATTTTTCCAAAATATTCCTTAAAACCCTATCTAACTTGGGTGTGATTAAAGTGCTAATAGTATATAAACAGCCCTTTTTAAATTTAAACTTAAAATAATAATTACAAGGCACTGAACAGAGTGAACTACATAGTGTTACTCAGTCCTCAAAACACTGTGTATTATCTCTCTTTTACCATAGAGGATACTAATGAAAAATATTCAAAATGTTGCTCAGGTCACACAGTTGGTAGCAGTCAGGATCTGAATTCACATCGACCTGACTCAAAGCTCTTAGTCCTTTCATTATGCTGTCCCACCTTTATAGGTAAGAAATATTTATATACCAAGCAGTATGCTAGATTTTCTACAGAATTCACACCATATATTCTAACAGAGCTACCCGTTATAGCTATGAGATAAAGTCATTATGAATGTTACAATAAAGGGTATGGAAAATTACTGTGGGGCAAAAAAAGCATTTCATAAGCAATGGCATACAAACAAACCTGGAATACATTTATTTGTATTTTGTAGGGTTGTTTGGATTTGAGTTTGCTTTTTACATTGATAATAGTTTTCTAACATTTATTTGAAGTATATTTATTTCATTTTTTTTATGTAATCACAGTTCACAGAAGAAAAGCTTGGCCAGGCAGAGAAGACAGAATTGGATGCTCACTTAGAGAATCTCCTTAGCAAAGCTGAATGTACCAAAATATGGACAGAAAAAATAATGAAACAAACTGAAGTGTTATTGCAGCCAAATCCAAGTAAGAGGCGGGGAAAATTGGGGGGGGGTAGTAGCCGGGGAGTGATATTGACCAAATTATGTTGTATTGTATGCATATATGAATATGTAATAACAAATTCCATCATTATATACAACTATAATGTATCAGTTTTTTAAAGTGGGGGGGGGGGGGG